>NC_079193.1:231068100-231250477 GCF_029499605.1 Hyla sarda | reverse complement strand
CTGTTCCAGAGCCATTGGATGACATGGATGGATATGGAATATACGAAGCAGCTCATTAACATGCCACCGGTCCTGGTGACATTCCTTTAGAATCAGTGCATCCCTTACTAGTGTTGCTTACTATCTGGGATTTTGACAAGCTAGATACCTTTCCAAAAAGAAAGATTTAACCCAATCTGCAGACAGTCTGTTTCGGGGGTTTTACCACTCATCAGTACAGAGCAGGGTTGATCTAGCTTGGTAGTGTGAGAGGCATATCAAGGTAGGTCAAGCGGTATGTGTTCTCCTTGCAGAGTGCACGAAGTGTGGAGAATTTTAAGCCATTAAGCTCTCCACATACCCCCTGACCCACCTAGATATGCCTCTCACACTCAGTATAATGGTAATATGTATGGTGATATTTCTCCTTGTATACTGGTATTATTGGTCACATTGGTCTCAATATAAAGGATTTGGTCAGTAACAGTATATTAGTAATATGTATGGTGATAATATTCCTCCTTGTATTCGGGTGTTATTGGTAATATTGGTGTTATTATACAGGGTTTGGTCAGTAATCGTATGATGGTAATATGTATGGTAATAATTTTCTCGACATATACTGGCACCACCGTTTGTGGAATAGAGCTGTGGTGCAATCTCCCTCTCCCCCCTCCCCCCTCCCCCTCCCCCCTCTCTCTCTCTCTCTCTCTCTCTCTCTCTCTCTCTCTCTCTCTCTCTCTCTCTCTCACTCTCTCTCTCTCTCTCTCTCTCTCTCTCTCTCTCTCTCTCTCTCTCTCTCTCATCTCTCTCTCTCTCTCTCTCTCTCTCTCTCTCTCTCTCTCTCTCTCTCTCTCTCTCTCTCTCTCTCTCTCTATATATATATATATATATATATATAATATATATATATATATACACACACACACACACACACACACACACAGTAATGGCCGTAAATGTTGGCACCCCTGATATTTTCAAGAAAAATAATTATTTCTCACAGAAAAGGATTTCAATAATACATGTTTTACTATACACATGTTTTATTAAACTCCCTGGGGCAAGTAACAGGTGTGGGCAATGTAAAAATCCCACCTGAAAGCAGATAAAAAGGAAGGACAGAAGTTCACTTAGTGTTTGCATTGTGTGTCTGTGTGTGCCACACTAAGCATGAACAGAAAGAGGAGTAAAGAACTATCTGAGGACTTGAGAACTAAAATTGTGGAAAAATATTAACAATCTCAAGGTTACAAGTCCATCTCCAGAGATCTAGATTAGCCTTTGTACACAGTGCGCAACCTTGAAGTTTGCAACCCATGGCACTGTAGCTAATCTCCCTGGGCGTTGACAGAAGAGCCTGGATGCTGTATAAGCAGCCCCAAACAAGTTCCAAAGATATTCAAGTTGTTCTGCAGGCTCACGGAGCATAAGTGTCATCGAAACTATCCGTCGACATTTAAATGAAATGAAACACTATGGCAGGAGACCCAAGAGGACCCCACTGCCGACACAGACAATAAAAATGCAAGGCTACATTTTGCCAAAATTAACTTGAGGTAAGCCAAAATCCTTCTGGGAAAATGTCTTATGGACAGATGAAGACCAAGCTAGAGCTTTTTGGTAAAGCACATCATTCTACTGTTTACCGAAAACGGAATGAGGCCTACAAAGAAAAGAACACAGTACCTACAGTGAAATATGGTTTAGGTTCAATTATGTTTTGGGGTTGTTTTGCTGCCTCTGGCACTGTGTGCCTTGAATGTGTGCAAGGCATCATTAAATCTGAGGATTACCAACAGATTTTGAGTAGTACTGTACAGCCAATGTCAGAAAGCTGGGTTTACGTCCGAGATCTTGGGTCTTCCAGCAGGACAATGACCCCAAACATACGTCAAAAAGCACCCAGAAATGGATGGCAACAAAGTGCTGGAGAGTTCTGAAGTGGCCAGAAATGAGTCCAGATCTAAATCCCATTGAACACCTGTGGAGAGATCTTAAATTGCTGTTGGGAAAAGGCGCCCTTCCAATAAGAGAGACCTGGAGCAGTTTGCAAAGGAACCAACATTCCGGCTGAGAAGCTTATTGATGGTATAGGAAGCGACTGATTTCAGTTATTTTGTCCAAAGGGTGTGCAACCAAATATTAAGTTAAGGTTGCCAATAATTTTGTCCAGCCCATTTTTGCAGTTTGGTGTGACATTATGTCCAATTTGCTTTTTTCCTCCCTTTTTTTGGTTTAGTTCCAATACACACAAAGGGAATAAACATGTGTATAGCAAAACATGTGTTACTGTGCAATCCTTTTCTGTGAGAAATACTTCATTTTCTAGAAAACTTTCAGGGGGTACCAACATTTACGGTCATGACAGTGTATGTATGTATCTATGTGTTGTGTGTGTGTGTGTGTGTGTGTGTGTGTGTGCGTGTGTATATATATATATATATATATATATATATATATATATATATGAATTCTGTTATATATCCCATTATACCCAACTACAATTCACATTTGGCCCCTCTCCTTTGTGGTCCTATGCTCACTTAGCCACACCCATGACCTAAGTAGACTGGCTATCCTAAATGCCTGGGCCTTTCTTTAGGGCCAATTACTATTCCAGCTACAGCATTTTTGGAGCCTAATTACTTACACCTTGTTGTTATTGACTTCAACTAAAAAAAGATTATAAAAAAAAATGTCTACCTGAATCCTGGTAGGCTAAATCATCTGCACAAGATTTTTTTAAATATATTTTATTATATTTATCGAGAAGATGGACAAAACATAAACTATACCTATTAACCCCTTAAGGACTCAGGGTTTTTCCGTTTTTGCACTTTCGTTTTTTCCTCCTTACCTTTTAAAATCATAACCCTTTCAATTTTCCCCCTAAATTTTTTGCGTCGCCAATTCTACTTTGCAGTGACATTAGTCATTTTACCCAAAAATGCACGGCGAAACGGAAAAAAAATCATTGTGCGACAAAAAAATTTTTTAAACGCCATTTTGTAACTTTTGGGGGCTTCCGTTTCTACGCAGTGCATATTTCGATAAAAATTACACCTTATCATTATTCTGTAGGTCCGTACGGTTAAAATGATACCCTACTTATATAGGTTTGATTTTGTCGCACTTCTGGAAAAAATCATAACTACATGCAGGAAAATTTATACGTTTAAAAATGTCATCTTCTGACCCCTATAACTTTTTAATTTTTCCACGTACAGGGCGGTATGAGGACTAATTTTTTGCGCCGTGATCTGAAGTTTTTATCGGTATGATTTTTGTTTTGATGGGACTTTTTGATCACTTTTTATTCATTTTTTTAATGGCATAAAAAGTGACCAAAATACGCTTTTTTGGACTTTGGAATTTTTTTGCGCGTACGCCATTGACCGTGCGGTTTAATTAATGATATATTTTTATAGTTCGGACATTTACGCACGCGGCGATACCACATATGTTTATTTTTTATTTTTTTTACACTGTTATTTTTTTTATGGGAAAAGGGGGGTGATTCAAACTTTTATTAGGGAAGGGGTTAAATGACCTTTATTAACACTTTTTTTAACATTTTTTTTTGCAGTGTTATAGGTCCCATAGGGACCTATAACACTGCACACACTGATCTCCTATGCTGATCACTGGCGTGTATTAACACGCCTGTGATCAGCATTATCGGCGCTTGACTGCTCCTGCCTGGATCTCAGGCACGGAGCAGTCATTCGTCGATCGGACACCGAGGAGGCAGGTAAGGGCCCTCCCGATGTCCGGTCAGCTGTTCGGGACGCCGCGGCGGTCCCGAACAGCCCGACTGAGCAGCCGGGTCACTTTCAGTTTCACTTTAGAAGCGGCGGTCAGCTTTGACCGCCGCTTCTAAAGGGTTAATACCGCACATCGCCGCGATCGGCGATGTGTGGTATTAGCCGCGGGTCCCGGCCGTTGATGAGCGCCGGGACCGACGCGACATGATGCAGGATCGCGGCGCGATCCCGCTTCATATCGCGGGAGCCGGCGCAGGACGTAAATATACGTCCTGCGTCGTTAAGGGGTTAAAGGGGTACTCCGGTGGAAAACTTTACATTTTTTTTAAATCAACTGGTGCCAGAAAGTTAAAGGGGTATTCCAGGCCAAAACTTTTTTTTATATATCAACTGGCTCCGGAAAGTTAAACAGATTTGTAAATTACTTCTATTAAAAAAATCTTAATCCTTCCAATAGTTATTAGCTTCTGAAGTTGAGTTGCTGTTTTCTGTCTAACTGCTTTCTGATGACTCACGTCCCGGGAGCTGTGCAGCTCCTATGGGGATATTTTCCCATCTTGCACAGCTCCTGGGACGTGACATCATCATTGAGCAGTTAGACAGAAAACTTCAGAAGCTAATAACTATAGGAAGGATTAAGATTTTTTAATAGAAGGAATTTACAAATCTGTTTAACTTTCCAGAGCCAGTTGATATATATATAAAAAAAAGTTTTGGCCTGGAATACCCCTTTAAAACAGATTTGTAAATTACTTCTATTAAAAAAAATCACAACCCTTCCAGTACTTATTAGCTTCTGAATACTACAGAGGAAATTCTTTTCTTTTGGAACACAGAGCTCTCTGCTGAATCAAGAGCACAGTGCTCTCTGCTGAATCAAGAGCACAGTGATCTCTGCTGACATCTCTGTTCATTTTAAGAACTGACCAGAGTAGGAGAAAATCCCCATAGCAAACATATGCTGCTCTGGACAGTTCCTAAAATGGACAGATATGTCAGCAGAGAGCACTGTGGTCATGATGTCAGCAGAGAGCACTGTGTTCCAAAAAGAAAAGAATTTCCTTTGTAGTATTCAGCAGCAAATAAGTACTGGAAGGATTGAGATTTTTGAATAGAAGTAATTTACAAATCTGTTCAACTTTCTGGCACCAGTTGATTTAAAGAAAAAAAGTTTTCCACCGGAGAACCCCTTTAAGGGGAATATATATATATTTTTCCATTTTCCCCCCTAAATCAGCATCCCCAGATTAGCAACTGAAATAAAAACAGATAAGCCATACTTAGAAGAATTTTTTTTCTATCATACCCTAATAAGTTTATTTTTAGTTTACTTTAATTGTAGCTTGTGAAATGTTACAAAAATATGTTCTCAAAGAAAAACTATTGAACTATACAAACACCTTTTGGAAGAATCCCCATTACTGTTTGCCCCATTGCCTGGGATGCTTTTGCACTTACAAAGTATCAATATGAGGGTAAATATATGCATTAGAGGGCATGTGTTTGTAATAACTGTAAATTATTTCTACAATCCAGAGCTAATTCTTTTCTTTTTATACATGTATTTTGTTATATTGAAGAACTAGTCAACTCGCACACTTTTGTAGGGTTGCTTAGCACCAAGTAACTAACTTAAAATCCCAGAGGACACACACATGGCTTTTGAATTAACATTTGGTTAATGGAGAAGTCTCATCTGTGCTAAGACCCATAATCCTCCACCTGTATGACATTGACTCTAAATCACACTGTGCATTTCTTAGTAGCAATTAGCTCTGTCTGTTCATTTCTTGCCTTTGATATTCTTTTCCTTCAACATGCTAATAACTGTTTACCTCCTAGAAATGCTGCATCTGTGTGGGGTGATGATGACAGACAGTGTAGAGTGTTTTTTGTCTGTGGATTTGGATGTAGTGTCCGTGTCGTGCTGTTCTGAGGAGAAACTCACAGCTTTGCCTTAGCGTCGTGCTGCAAATTTATTTTCTTTTAGATTTCATTCAATTCAGGACCCAATGTATTATACTTGAGAAGGAACAGTGAAATTATACTTAAATGCTATTCAGTTTCCTCTAAGAAATGTATTTGAGCATTCCAAAATCAGTCGGAACATCAAGTATTTTATTTTTCTCTGTGATCCACAAAATGTTGATTTATTTAAGTTTCTGCATAAGAGATGTAGCTGTGGATTGTTATAAATCTACACATCCCAGTTGTCCACAATAACAAGGGGGGACATTTATCAAAGCATTTAGTAGGTTTTTTTTGTACGACTTTTTGATTGTTCAGTGTCCTAAGCAAAAAATTTTAATCTTGCTTACCAAAGCAAAAAGTGATTTTTGACTTGCAGTGGTCAGAGATTTATCAAGTGCAAAAGTCACAAAAAAGTTGCATCACATGAAAAAACCTACTAAATTTACTCCAGCTCAGACATGGAGCAGAAAAAAACACTACCAAAGCAAAAAAAAAATTCTTATGTGGAAGAAATTTATCAACAGGCTGAAAGCAGTTGATAAATAAGTTGCACATAAGCAAAAAAAATTATAAGAAAAAAAGTACTAATAAAAGGAATACATAAGCAAACAGTGATAAATGTCCCCCAATATTTTCACTTTGCTAGTGCTGGCTTATTAGCTTATTTTATAAGAGACTTCAGAAAGTTATACATTTTAAGGGTAGGATCACACGTGCCATATTATACTGCATATTTTCATACCCATTGAAGTCAATACAGCAAAATAAGGCACATGTGACCATACCCTAAGACTGAAATCCATTACATTAACTTAGATTATGTTAATTCAATACAAAGGCAGGAACAATATCACGGCTAATTACCAATCATTTAAACTATATTTATTGCATAAAATAAATTTTTTTTACCACAATTGCTGTCATTTGCAGCAAAAAAGCATGCTGCAATTAGCTGCGGTATTGCTATTTGGCCGCAGCATGTGGACACAGAACTACCACTAATGAACAATTATGACAACTTCTGGCATGTTAGAGACATCATATCAGAAAACTACAACATGTCCTCCAATTTATAAGTAGAAATAAGTCTTTATTAGTAAGTAGTAATATTATTCTGAAACCAGCAAGTAAGTTAGTAAAACATTAGTAGTACCCATTGGATACCCCATGATCCATTAATTTGCAGACCTTTTGGCCCTCTCAGGTCTTGCTCATGGCGGATTTATACTGTGGTGTGCGTAAGAAGACAGGAGCAATGACCTAGATGACTGCCGAGCAGGCCCTGTAATGTAATACGCAGTAATAGTTCAGGAGACTCATTCAGTACTCCTTGCACTCGCTTTTTTTCATTTCTGCTGTGCTTTCCTCAAATAAAAACTATCACACTCAGAATAAAGGGACAGAAACGCACTCACCCATCGATTTGTGGGGGTCTCAGCAGTGGGATACGCACCAATCACAACTTCTGACATATCAAAAAGACATGTTAAAAGTTGTCAAGGTTTATGTACAATATAAAGGCACTAAACACCTACATTCCAAACAGATAAAATGCAGCTCTAACATTTCTCCCAGTAAAACAAAAAGCTACTGTAAATAGTGACACTAGCAAAGTAGTCCCCAGATACAGTTTTTATGTCTTCAGGAACTGGGGCACAGTATTTAGGTGTGTTTTATCATCACTAAACTGAACAGTGTGAATTCGGGTAGAAAACATACATGGCGCACATCTACAATCTTGTATAATGATCTGATTGCTTCTCAGCACTCTGGTGTGGTGCTGTGCGGTGTCCGTTGCTGCCGTGGCGCCGTGTCTGAGGGGGGGTGCGGCCCATAGACTGGTTTGACTGGCATTGGGGCTGCTCTGCTGGTGGGTCCTTCCCCTCTGTGGGCATTGGTGTCGTGGCGGTGGTGGTCGCTGCCTGGTGCTGCGCCATTTTATGCTAGGGACGTTAGGGACCCACTCTATATAGGTGGCCTTGACGTGGCGAGTGGGCTTGTACTTTTTGATCAAAAATGTATACTAACAACCTGTTAGTTTTTGATATTGTGCTGAGAAGCAATCAGATCATTATACAAGATTGTAGATGTGCACCAGCGGGAAGATTTATCAAAACCTGTGCAGAGGCAAAGTGGTCCAGTTGCCCATAGCAACCAATCAGCTTACTTCTTACATTCTTAACAAGGCCTCTGAAAAATAAAAGTAGTGATCTGATTGGTTGCTATGGGCAACTGGGCAACTTTCCTTTCCACAGGTTTTGATAAATCTCCCCCCATGTCTGTTTTTCTACCCGAATTCACACTAAACTGAACAGTGCTTGTAAGGCCCTGCACTAGGCATTTGCTTTCAATGAAGAGATCCAATTGGTGTACAGACATATTTTTAGGCAATGCACAATGGGAAAAATATACAAGTTAGCAAGAAAGCTACACACTGGCCCCTTTTAACAGGTACAATTAGGTTCAGTTGCTTGTTAACACAAACAGCTAATCAGTCAATTACATGGTAGCAACTCAATGCATTTAGGCATGTAGAGGTGGTCAAGACAACTTGCTAAAGTTCAAATCAAGCGTCAAAATGTGAAAGAAAGGGGATTGATTTTGAATATAGCATGGTTGTTGTTGTCAAATAATCAATCACTACAACCAAGGTATGCAGAATATCAACCCCCTAATGACCACTGTCCGTCCCTCATTCTTTATGGGGCTTCTGAACACTGGCGATTGCTGAGACTGGTAACGTTTAGTAGCCCCATAGAAAATGGATAGATCACCTTTTTTTGTTTTTTGGAACCATATTAAGTACAAAACATTTTTCGTTACAGGTTTTTCTTAATTTTACTTCTACAACCTTAGTTTTCTCTCTTCGGTACAAAGCCTGTAGGATTCTTTCCAGCAAACTGCTATTAAAAATGTTAGAAATTCATGGAGTTTATAAAAATTCTACAAAAGTTTGTATGGAGGAGCCCTTAACTAGCCAATCAGTCTTTTTGTTTACTAAGATGATTCAACTCTTAGTTAATACCCAATGAACAGAGCTTACCTCAGATGACCTTAGTACTGTATCATCTTATCAAATGCACTGTGTTACATATTGTGTAGTGGAATTTGGATTTTGTTTACCATAAAGTGTAGGCTGTAGATGTGTATATAATAATAATAATAATAATATATATATATATATATATATATATATTAGTGAACAATGCACTGTGTTTCTTATTTATTCATACAACAATATATGCAAGTCAAGTCAACGTTAGGCAGACTTCAAAGTGCATTACAGTCTTTTCCCATACATGATTGTCTGAGAGAGAGTAATATAAGCAAAAATACATCTGATCAGAGTTTTGGATGATCAGTTTTTGAAGTGATTTCAAAGAACTTCTCAGTTGGAACTAAAGTCATCAGGCGCTAGAAACCTGTCGTGTCTGCAAGGAGAAACTAGTCGCAAAATCTTCAATTGCTGGCTGAAACTAGTTTCACGTCTGGAGTGACGCTCCTTCCTGCCAGTGTTATGCGCCCGCACCTGTAGCTGCGTTCCTACAGCTCGTCTTCTCCCCGCTTGAACCATTGTTCTATTTACCTGTCCTGAATAAACTTCAAATAAAGAAATCCTGCAAGACATCATGGCTGAGTGCAACTGATTTTTCTGCACATTTTCATTTGATCAAACTTTAAACAAGCTTCAACATGCTTTTTATTTAGCAATATATTCTTGGTGGTGAGCGTGCATACAGACCATGGTGGTGGAGTGCACTACATACTGTTATCAACAGTACCTGCTAATTCCAGGTCTTTTTGAAGCTCTCCACAAGTGGTCCTTGGCATTTGGGTTACTTCTGATTATTCTTGCAAGGACCACCTGGTCTAGGCAAATTTATGGTAAAAATTATTGCCTTCCCACTTCCTTATTATGGCCCCAACAGTGCTCACTGGAATATTCAGAAGCTTAGAAATGCACCTGTAACTAACGCCATTGTTATGTTTTGTAACAATTAGGTTGCAAAGGTTTTGAGACAGGTCTTTGCTTTCACTCATTATAAGATGTGTTTTGTAGGCCATCAGTTTGGACTGAACCAGCTTATATTAATTTGCACTAACAAGGGGCTGGATTGCTTCTAAATTACTGATAGATTTTAGCTGTTGTATTGGATTTCCATGCCTTTTTTTTTTTACTTTTCTTCATGTGTCCAATACCTTTTGCCTGCGTCATTTCACATCATTACACATAATTTCTGAGTTTATTTGTTTTGGTCTCTTTGTATGTATGGATTATTTGGGTTGTTACCAACATTTGTTGAACATTTCATAATAGTACCTTTGGAAATATTAAGTGAGAAAAATTATGATATATACAATTATTATTTCACCCATTATATGTCTGCATAAGAGCTGTAAACAACAAGTTTATTTGTTACTTAAAGAAGTCTCATGCTGAAAAATTATCCCCTATCCTTTGGATAGAGGATACATTCTTTAGCATGATATATGTCCTTTAAAGGGGTTCTCCGGTGCTTCCAAAGGATAGGGGATAAGATACCTGATCGCGGGAGTCCCGCCGCTGTGGACCCCCGGGATCATGCACGCGACACCCATCAGTCCCCGGAGCGTGTTCACTCTTGGTCTGATTACAGGCGACCACCGGGCCGCCCCCTGTGTGACGTCACGCCTCCGCCCCTCAGTGCAAGCCTACGGGAGGGGGCGTGATAGCTGTCACGCCCCCTCCGGTAGGCTTGCATTGAGGGGCGCAGCGTGACATCACACGGGGGCGGAGGCGTGATGTGACATCACGCCGCCGGCCCTGTGGTCGCCTGTAATCAGACTCGGAGCGAACACACTCCGGGGACTGATTACAAATGGGGTGCCGCGTGCATGATCCCGGGGGTCCCCAGCGGCGGGACTCCCGCGATCAGGCATCTTATCCCCTATCCTTTGAATAGGGGAAAAGATGTGTAAACACCGGAGAACCCCTTTAAGCAACGCAACTAAATTTTTTACATTTAGATGCACATGAGAAGTAAAAAATGTGTTGCAAAAGATATGTTTTAAAGTGAACAGTAAAGAAGAAAAACTGACAATAGATTTATATCATACATGCTCAGTATTTTAATATTTTAGGTACTGTATATCTTAGCTGTTCATCACAGAATAGGTTTGAGTTAAAGGGGTTATCCAGGAAAAAACTTTTTTTTATATGTCAACTGGCTCCAGAAAGTGAAACAGATTTGTAAATTACTTCTATTAAAAAATCTTAATCTTTTCAGTACTTATGAGTTTCTGAAGTTAAGGTTGTTCTTTTCTGTCTAAGTGCTGTTTGATGACACGTGTCTCGGGAACCGCCCAGTTTAGACGCAAATCCCCATAGCACACCTCTTCTAAACTGGGCATTTCTCAAGACACGTGTAATCAGAGAGCACTTAGATAGAAAAGAACAACCTTAACTTCAGAAGCTCATAAGTACTGAAAGGATTAAGATTTTTTAATTGAAGTACTTTACAAATCTGTTTAACTTTCTGGAGCTTCTGTTTAACCTTTTTTCTTTTAAATCAACTGGTGGCAGAAAGTTAAACATATTTGTAAATTACTTCTATTAAAAAATCTTAATCCTTCCTGTACTTATTAGCTGCTGAATACTACAGAGGAAATTCTTTTCTTTTTGGAATGCTCTCCGATGACATCATGAGCACAGTTCTCTCTGCTGACGTTATTATAATAATAATAACGCTTTATTTATTGTTGTCCTTAGTGGGATTTGAACCCAAGTCCCCAGCACTGCAAGGAAGCAGTGCTAACCACAGAGCCACCATGCTGCCCTTAGCATACATCTGCTATGCACGGTTGCTAAAATGGACAGAGATGTCAGCAGAGAGCACTGTGCTCGTGATGTCATCAGTGTTCCAAAAAAAAGGAATTTCCTCTGTAGCATTCAGCAGCTAATAAGTACTAGAAGGATTAAGATTTTTTAATAGAAGTCATTTACAAATACGTTTAACTTTCTGCCACCAGTTGATTTAAAAGAAAAAAGGTTTTCACCGGAGTACCCCTTTAATTATTTTTGCATTTGGAATACTAGTTCAGGTATTGTGATATATTTAGCAAGTTATCAGACTTCTTTGCATGCATTTCTAAGGGCCATGGGCACAGGTTTATCCATAAAAGCTAATATAACAGAACTTCTAACAACATAAAGAAGCAACAGAAAAATCTATTTAAAAAATTATATAACTAACTTCAACCCTAGAATTGCAAACTATCATGCCAAATTCTTTCTCAAGGTACACTGCAGGTATCGTGGGACTAAATGGGCTGAGGAACCAACAAAAATGATGGAAAATAATGGCAAGGGATTGGCGGTAATTACCCTGAATCACAAACCAGCGGTAATTTTGGACTTCAAATTAGAATAGCAGGCCCACATGAAAGGCTTAGATCTTTTTATGTGCCTTCTGCGCAAGATAAAATAAACCTGAGCTATTAAATGAATTAAATTGCTGAAAATAAGGAAACATAAATCAAACACAATCATAGAACAAACTGGAAGATAAGCAGGAAAGAAATCCCATATTAATCTGCTAAATAAAAGAGAGAACACCACATTTTCTTCCTCGGTGAGAATTGAGACAGCTCCTTTCATCTTGTTTTGGCAGCAGCAAAATAAACACCAGGCTTTGCTAATAAGGTATATTATAAATTATTAAACTGTTCACTCTATGATCAAATGCATTTCAGATTATTTTTCTGAATAATTCTCTCCTCCTGACTGCCAGAAGATATACATTTGGTGGGCTCTTATATAGCTTTTCATTGATCACCCATCTTTGTGAGGCTCTTGCCTTACACTTTAACTGCAGAGCATGAAAGAAAACACATTCACATCAAACCCTCAACTTTGGCATCTGCTGATCACATACACGTTCTCTCCTTCCTATGACTATGCTCTATGTTAGTCAACAAAGTCCTGATAATGCTCTTGAAGTGAACTAGATTTTATGATAATATCTTCAATTGACTAAAACATTCAGCATTTTTTAAAGTGTGTCTTCACCGGCTTAACCCCTTAAGGACTCATTTTTTGCTCGTAAATTTTTTCCTCCTCCCCTTCTAAAAATCATAACACGTTCAATTTTGCACCTACAGACCCATATGAAGGCTTGTTTTTTGCACCACCGATTGTACATAGTAATCACATGACTTATTTTATAACATAATATGAGGCGAAAAAAATATATACCGTATATCCCGGCGTATAAGACGACTTTTTAACCCCGAATTTTCTTCTGAAAAGTCGTGGGTTGTCTTATACGCCGGGTATTGGGGTCCGGCATAGGAATGCTTATGATTATCGTGCCGGCTCCTGTGTGCGGCTGCAGGCGGGGGCCGGCCAGAGCATGTACAACCTAATAACTGTATACTTAAAAACCAGGGTGCCTCCAACTGTTGTGAATCTTCTTCATGTTGTGAAACTACAACTCCCAGCATGCCCGGACCGGCAAAGGCTGTCCGGGCATGCTGGTAGTTGTAGTTTCACAACAGCTGGAGGCACCCTGGTTTTTAGTATTCATGAATTAGTTTGTACATGCTCTGGCCGGCCCCCGCCTGCAGGCGCACACAGGAGCCGGCACGGTAATCATAAGCATTCCTATGCCGGACATCCCCGTGTCCCGAAAAATCTTTTCGGGACATAAGGATGTCCGCAGGTCACTTACCCTTCCCCGTCCGCCGCACGTCCTCCTCCGGTCCTTCTGCGCTTCTCCACTGCTCTATGGTTGTACACACGGGACGTCAGTGACGTCCCGTGCGTACAACCATAGAGGCGCAGGAGGACTGGAGGAGGACGACCGCGGCCGGGGCCTGGTGAGTGACCGGTGGCGCGTCATCTACAGTGTTCCGATCACTGCTCCTCCGGTCCCGGGACTGCTGCTACGGTCCATAGGCCATAGCAGTAGATTGTGACCTCGGGCCGGAGGAGCGGTGACCGGAACACTGTGGGGGGCAGTAAACAGACATACAGCCTCCAGCCATACACTTTATATGGCTGGAAGTTGTATGTCTGTGGGGGGAGCTGCCTACCATTGTTGGGGGGGGGGGGGGGGGAAGCTGCCTACCATTGTTGGGGGGGGGGGGGGGAGAGCTGCCTACCATTGTTGGGGGGGGGGGGGGAGAGCTGCCTACCATTGTGGGGGGGGGGGGGAGCTGCCGACCTAATGGGGGGGGAGCTGCCGACCTAATGGGGGGGGGAGCTGCCGACCTAATGTGTTGCTGCCGACCTAATGTGGGGGGGGGGGTGCAGATGATAAATTGACCAGTTGACCATAGCAACCAGATTGCTTCTTATATATGAAATTCACTCTTCTATATGAAGCTCAATCAGGAGCTGAGCTCGCTTCATACCCGGTGGGTCCCGGTTCTTATCAGCAACCAGGACCCGCGGCTAATGCTGTCATCAACGATCAGGCTTGATGTCCGGTATTAATTCTTTAGACACTGCAATCAAAATTGATCATGCCATCTGAAACGGGAGAAAAGTCATCCCGGTTAGTTTAGTGGGCTGTTCGAGACCGCCGCGGTGAAATCACAGCATCCTGAATAGCTGAGAGGACGGCAAGAGGGCCTTACCTGCCTCCCTGCCGTCTGATTTGTCCTGCAATGCTCCAGTCAGCCTCAGCAGGCTGGAGCAGTCGAGCACCAATAACACGGATCAATGCTAAGCTATGGCACAGCATTGTTCAGTGTATGCAATCTAAGCATTAAAAAACTGTGTAAAAAAAAAAAAGGAAAAAATAAAAGAAGTTAATAAATGTGATTTAACCACTTCCCTAATAAAAGTTTGAGTCACCCCCATAAAAAATTCCCATAAAAAACATATGTTAACAAAAATGAACATAAACATATGTGGTACTGCCAAGTGTGTAAATGTCCAATCTATTAAAATATAACATTAATTAAACCACACGGTCAATGGCATATACGTAAAAAAAATTCCAAAGTCCAAAATTGCGTATTTTTGTAACTTTGTATACCCTAAAAAATATCTAAAAGCAATCAAAAAGTCCCATCAAAACAAAAATGGTACCAATAAAAACTTCAGATTATGGTACAAAAAATTCTCTCTCGACAGCCTCGTATACGGAAAAAAAAAATGTATAGGGGTCAGAAGAGGACATTTTTAAACATGCTTATTTTTGTACAAATAGTTATATATTTTTTTAAAGAAGTAAAAAGAAATAAAACCTATATTAGTTGGGTATTATTTTAATCGTATTGACATACAGAATAAAGATGAGGTGTCTTTGTTACCAAAAAGTGCACTGTGTAGAAACGGGAGCCCCCAAAAGTAAAAAAAAAAAAATTTCTTTCCAATTTTGCCCCACAAAGATTATTTTTTGTTTTTGTTTCACTGTGGATCTTTTGGTGCTTTATTATTATTTTTTTTTACATATTTTTTTTATATAAATGTAAACACAAACACAGGATAGGGGATAACTAGAAGATAAATGGGGTCTGATCAGATTCCTAGTTTGCTGCTTGATCATATAATGCTAATTCGCTGGCACCTGTGGCTGCCCAAATGATGATACACTGGTACAGTACAAGTCAGTCTGTCAGGAGTCTCAGGAACTGAGTATGATGCGGCAGTAGCCACACACATACAGAGGGCCAGACAGGATTACTATGGTGGCTACAGCTTCAGTACTACAAGCTAGTAAGATTACTTTTACCTCCACAATGTGGTGGCCTGGCCTAATAGTCATTGGATAATCTTTTGCATCCCACATTACTCTGTTGGCCTAGAGGGCCTACTAAGCAGTGTTCTACTGTTGTTGCAGGTTTGTTCAAGTTTTTGTGATAAATAAATAAAAACAAGCAAATTGACCCTTTACTTTTAGGCTGAATGTGTATAAACTGGGCCTGGTCAGATGTGGAGGACAGATACTCAAATTTTTTTTTTGTAATTTTTAATAATTCTTAGACAATAAATCACCCAAAAACACATGCTAATGAGAAACCATGTGCCCAAGAGGAGAAAAATATACACATGAACAGAGATAAAGTTCATCCAACAGTAATCCACATAATATTTATCACTCATGATGTACTGCGCAAACCAATCATCCATTTACACTGCCTCTTATCTACATGCTGCCTGAACTACAAGTCATCAAGCTGTCCCAGGGGGCGTCTCCCTGTACCACCAGCCTTGATTCATAAATTTTTGGGCATAGGATGAAAACTATCAATAAAGGCTGGTAGGGCTGGGAGAAGGATCTTGAAACAGCCCAATGTCTCGTGGTTCAGGCAGCATTAAAGTGATGACAGGTTCCCTAGCTGATGTCCACATTCAGAGAAAGCAAACGGTTACACTGTCCTGTAATAAGGTAAGGAGTGGATACAATTGTATCCAGTTTAGACCCTGCTAGATATTTCCGGTACCTAATAAATATAGCTCTAATTGGGGCATGCAACTTGAAAATGGCAGACACGGTGCTACAATGTAACAAAGCAGATAGCTGAGGTGCTATTTCATAAACGGTTTCTATCACATGCATGCATCTGAGCATCAGGAAAGATGATGTGGGTGTAAAAAAATTATCAGTAATGAAAGGGAAGATTTGCTTTCTTTCACTTTCATTGATAATCGATAAAGAGAGATTATGAGTCTATAAGGTCTATAAGGCACACACATTTCGTTCCCCATTTATTTATTTTATAATCCCCAGGACACGCACTGATGGGAGTTGTCTGACAAAATCTCAAAATCTGTGAAGTGGAACTAATTATGAGCTAGTGGCGGCGCTGCTGCCAGTGACAAGCTTATAGGGTTACAGTTTAAGGGAGTGATCTTTTTATAATCTTAAAACGACATCAGGAGAGGACAAGACATTGAATGTGACAATGCTTCAGATAAAATCAATGGTGTAAAAAAAGCATCAAATGTCCTAAATGGAATAATCATTGTTACAAAAACATTCTAATACCCTAATACTCTTTGGTATACAAAAATAAAATAAGATAATCATTCAAATGAAGCATTAATAAAACAATACAGGTCTATACATTTATTTTAAGTTAGTAAATATTTTAAGAAAGTATATTTTTCATCCAGAAAATTGCACGACAGATAGTAATACTTCCTCTGACTATTATCATCACTATTATTACAATCTAAGAAGATACAATGGTATAAAATAGTAGTCACAAAGGACAGCTCTGGGATGTACACATACTAAGAATAGGGGATAAGTGTTAGATTGCAGGGGGTCTGACCGCTGTGGCCCCCTGTGATCTCCCGAACGGAGCCCCGGCTCCCTGCATGAAACGAGCATTTCCGACCACCGCCGTAAACAGCGGCCGACATGCCTCCTCTATGCAGTTCCATGGCAGAGCCGAAGTGCTGCTTTCAGCAATCTCCGGCTCTGCCTCTGGTGGTCGGACAACTTGCGATCTAATACTTAGCCCCTATATTTAGGATAGGTGATAAGTTGTACATCCCGGAGTTATCCTTTAAGGACAGACCCATATTTTACCTTAAAGGGGTTATCCAGGAAAAACCTTTTTTTTTTTTATATATATATATATATATATATATATATATCAACTGGCTCCAGAAAGTTAAACAGATTCTATTAAAAAATCTTAATCCTTTCAGTACTTATGAGTTTCTGAAGTTGAGTTGTTCTTTTCTGTCTAAGTGCTCTCTGATGACACGTGTCTCGGGAACTGTCCAGAGTAGAAGCAAATCCCCATAGCAAACCTCTTCTACTCTGTGAAGTTCCCGAGACAAGCAGAGATGTCAGCAGAGAGCATTGTTGCCAGACAGAAAACAACAACTCATCTTTAGCAGCTGATAATTATTAGAAGGATTAAGATTTTTTAATAGAAGTAATTTATAAATCTGTTTAACTTTCTGGAGCCAGTTGATATAAAAAAATTTTTTTTCCTGGATAACCCCTTTAATGACCATTAATTTTTTATTTTTATTTGACATGTTTCTCTTTAAATCGTAATAACTTTAGAATGCTTTTTCTGAGCGGAGCGATTCTGAGATAATTTATTCTGTGGGTTGGTACGATTATGGTGATACCCATTTTATATAGTTTTTTTTTATGTTCTTTTTCCTGAGCAAAATTCATTTTTCCCTTTTTTGTTATTATTTTCCGACAGCCGTAACTTTTTTTATTGTGAGTGCGGGCTTATTTTTTGCGGTACAAGCTGTACTTTTTATTGGTATCTATTTATGTGATACATGCTAACTTTTGACCTTTTTTTATTCCACTATTCCACTTTTTTTTTTTTTTACGGCGTTCCCCATGCGGGATAATTTACAATATAGCCTTATAGTAAACGTCATTACGGACGTGGCAATACCTAGTATGTATATGACTTTTGTTTGTTTTTTATATGATAATACAGGACTTTTATTGGGAAAGGGGCATTTATTTTGTTTTACACTTCATACTTTTATTGAAGAACCTTTTATTTTTCACTTTTTACAGGTTATACTATTCTGCAATACATTTGTACTGCAGTACAGTATAACCTGATGAGATGCACACACTACAGCCTGTGCGATCCAGCCTGTTGCTGGATCTCACAGGCATCCATAGCAACCAACCGCAACCTGCGATTGTATTGCATCTATGGGGTTAATGCTGCCGGGACTGGCACGATCGCAGAGCAGATCCGCAGGACTTATGCATATGTCCCAGCACACGAATGTGTCGGGTGCTGGGACGTATGCATACATCCTGTAGTGGAAAGTTACGCCTCCTCCCATAGACTTGCATTGAGGGGATGGTCGTGACGTCACACGGTGGGGTGGAGTCCTGACGTCACGGACTTCCGTTCCCGTAGTCGCGACTCAGACCCTCCAGCGCTTCTGCACAAAAAACAGGTGGGGGCCGCATGCAATACTGCTGGGGTCCCCAGCGGCGGGACCCCCGAGATCAGACATCTTATCCCCTATCCTTTGGATTGGGGATAAGATGTCTGGGGTGGGAGTACCCCTTTAAATTCCTTCACTGTATTTGCAGTGACCACTTCTGCAGGAAGGCTATTCCATGCATCCACTACTGTCTCAGTAAAGTAATACTTCCTAAAATTACTGCATAAACATTTTCCCCTCTAATTTAAAACTATGTACCCTTGTGGTCGTTTTTCTTCTTTTATATATACTCTCTATCACCCCTTTTTCATTCAGATAGCAATTCCTGTCTGATTGTCAGGCATATAGGAATATAAAAAAATACACGTTGGTTGGTATCACTATCCACATTAAATTAGTTAGTTATCCTGCATGTTGAATTCTATTGGGTAAAAAAATGTCAGACTAGGTGTTTTTGTTGATCTCAACTACCAAATACTGTTCTAGAAAGTTGTTGGTACACTAAATTGGTTCTAATAAAAACAAATCCTCCTGCAAAAAACAAGTTCTCATACATCTACATTAATTTTTTTTTAAAAGCTATGACCCATGGATTACAAGGACTGTTTATATTGTGCAAAAGTAGTGAAAAATAACAAAAACTATATTTTTATTATTGTCTTAATCGCAATACATAATTAATAGGAAGCTATTTAATTCATCAAAGTATAAGGTCTCAGACAGTAGAACTAAAGAAATAAAGTTATGACTGCTGGAACACAAAGTAGGGGTTATATTATATAGGTTTTTATGGATAAACTAGTTAATTTCACTAAGTAATTAAAATGCACTTAAAGGGGTACTCCATGGTCAAACCCATCGTCAAAGCGGCTGCTTAGCCTAAAATGCACAGGCCTATTTTTGTTCCCAGTCTTGTCCTGGTCATATCTACCCTCTCACATATGTTTTTTTTTATGTCACCTGCTGAATAGCCCCTTGCGTGGAGACGATTTATTAGCTTTACTTTTTCCGCTTTAAAAACTCCATTATTTGAACAATTCTGTTTCAGCCGACAAAGTTCTCTAAAAGAAATATTTTTCACAGATGACACAACGTTGCTTACAATATGAAATTTTCACTCACTACTTCAGGGAGACATATTTGCAGCTTTACATGGGCCCAACCAATAAAGACCCACTGCAGCCTTAAATGCAGCTTCCTACTGTCTATTAGATGGCATTTAAAGGACTGTGACAACATTTTATTGCTCACAATTACTAGTTGTTTACTAGAGATACTGGTGGACAAAGGGGAGAATGTTTATGAAAGGTCTGTTTGAACGTTTTCTAATCAGGTCTTACTAGCCAATCCATTGTGGTTGTGGGGCCTCAGCAACAAATACCACAGCACAGTGCCTGGTCATCCATCCCTAGCAGCACTGACCAAACCCAACCATCATGAAGTACACATGATACACCCTGGCAACAACAGACACAGTACAGCACAACATAACACTCCAACAGAACAAAATGTAACAATGCAGCACAACCCCCCCCCCCCCTCCAACAGCATCAATACCACAGTGTAACACAAAATACCTCACCAAAAGTAACACATACCACAATGGAACACAAATTCCAGGAGTGCCAAACATATGAGGTAAAGCAGATAATGTAACACAGCAGCACCAAAGGCCATGTTCAGTTACATTAAAATCATGGTAGGAACAGAAATATTAAAATGACAGCAGTGCTTGATCTAACACATGATGAACACCAAAAGGCAGCCAACTTACTCCTTTGCTTTAAATGGAGTACAGTTTGGGTTCCCATCAGAGTGTCTGTCATTTTGCCCAAATATAAAAGTACATCTTGATGAAATTTGGTGCTAGAAGAAGTGGGCCAAGTTGGGGACATGAGCAGATGTCCTTTCAGACCCATGACCCGGATCAATGAGGGATTTTAGTTTACCTTGACCAGTGGGAACAGATTTATCCTTGTGATGTCCCAGTACATGTACACGGTCCTGTACTACCTGTAGGCCCTGCCAGGTTGAGTATCTCAGTGACCTGGGGGCTCCTCTGCAGGGTCTCCCTCTGTTGTCTCCCTGATGTTTTATATGGTATGTATGTCACTTTAATGCTTAGACAAGATCCTTATGTATAGATAGTATAAAGGACCTGTGGGAGATCTCAAGGACCTGTGAGTAAGCCTGTCACATGTTATGTTATGAAGTCACATGATTTGTTGTCACATGTACTCCCAGAGAGCACCACCTTAACCTATGACCCACAGCTTCACCAATGGGCTTTAGTCCAGCCCCCCACTATATAAAGGGGCAGCCATTACTATGTAGTCTCTTTTCTCTTCCATCTAAGTCCTTGCTGAGCACAGCCACAACCAGAGATTTCAGGACAAGTGATCAGCATCTGGAAGGCCACCAAGCTACTGTCTCTCCAGTAAGTCTCAAGTCTATGTCTGCTGTCACTGAAACTAGTCAAGTCCTGCACATAGTCAAGTGAAGTCCTGCACATAGTCAAGTCAAGTCTAATTAAAAGCAAGTTTATTACAAGTATATTGAGCCAGCAAGCTGAAAAGTCCTCTGGGTCCTGGCCACCTCTCTGGGAAATCTGGCCTTAGCTGTGAAGATAATTACACCAGTCTTCTACTCAGTAAAGCCTCCGTTTGACCATAACTGGTTGTGGACTCTCATTTCACTACTAGCAATTGGTATAGCGGAGAATCCGGGCGTGTGGTGTTCCTGACCCCGAAAACCACACTGGCATCGCGAACACATAGGGGTTAATACCATCCAGCGCCCGTGGTTAATAACATCAGATGCCCCCAACCTACACCGCCACACCCGTCGTCCTGCCATTCACGCGGTGGTGCACCATATCCTATTTTACTGCTGAACACCAGTGCCTGACACAGGTCGGGGACCCACAGCTCATGATTTGAGAAGTGCTGGTCTATGATAAACCTTTGGAAAACAAGGGCAGTTGAGGGAGGAAGTTGGATTATTTTAACAGGAAAAAGAAACAACAACAACAAAACATTATCTGCATTTTTTAAACTGAGACTTTCTGCCCGAAAAACTGTGCATGTCTAGTCTGAAGTCTTGTCTTGCTTAACATGTCAGAAGGAGCAGGCGTTATACAGTCATACAAACTACCAGCATTGCCTGTGGTTTGGCCACCTGTCATGTTCAAAATCTGAATCATTATAGTGTGCTCCACCTTAACTGAATATTTTATGGTATTTCTACAACACAATTTCCAAGAATTGTTCATTTGCAAAACCTCAACACACGCTGCACGTAGTTCGAAGCAACATTACCCACCTGGTGCAAGAAAGTGACCTTAGCGGAAAAAAAGCCATGTACAGGTATTTGTTTTGGAACATGTTAAAATGTACATGAGAATTGGTACTTCACATAAAGAAACCTTTAAAAGCCTTTTAGGCACCTCCAGAGAATTAAAACAATAAAAAGCAGCATAGCCATATTGGCTAGAACATTAAAGGGGTATTCTAGTAAGAAAAAAAGAAAATAAATTCATATCAACTGACTCCAGAAAGTTAAACAGATTTGTAAATGACATCTATTACATTTTTATTATCCTTCCAGTACTTATCAGCTGCTGAAGTTGAGTTGTTCTTTTCTGTCTGACAACAGTCCTCTCTGCTGACACCTGTCTGTCTGTCTCAGGAACTGTCCAGAGAAGGAGTAAATCCCCATAGCAAACCTCTCCTGCTCTGGACAGTTCCTGAGACAGACAGAGGTGTCAGCAGAGCGCACTGTTGTCAGACAGAAATGAACAACTCAACTTCAGCAGCTGATAAGTACTGGAAGGATTAGGATATTTTAATAGAAGTAATTTACAAATCTGTTTAATTTTCTGGAGCCAGTTGATATTAATTAAATTTTTTTTTTTTTTTTTTTTTACTGGAGTAACGAAGTGTTCATGCTCATACTTTCTAATTCCTAACTTTTGTTTTGTATTTACAGTGCATTGCATGCATCAAGCAGCTTCTTCAAAGACAAAATGACACAGGCTCATCATGGTGACTTTCTGTCCGGAAAGTAAGAGTTCATGGGAACGTTCATGCATAGCTGCTTCTAATGAGTATCCATTCCAACAGAGGCTGAGACCAAGAAGCTAATAAGCCTAAGCTGCTTTCATATAGTATGGGGCAACTAAAGAGGTTATCTTCTCTCATTGTCACGGCTACCTCTTTTAACTTGCCTGCAGACATTTTGGGAAGTTTCTTGCAGTGACATTCTCCAGACTTTTAAGTGTTTGAGTGGGTGTCTTGAAACCCAATTCTCCTTTTTCATTTCACAGTCAGCCAGGTTTAACGGTAGCTAATAAGAGGGTGAAATCCAGCGAGACATAAAATGCCAGAAAGGTCACATTCTACAGTACAACAGAGTTGCTGGGCCCCAGATAATCTCTCTGTATTTAATGTATTTGTTACGGATTTTGTACTTTTTCCCATGATATCTGTTCCCCAACACCCCCTTTCTGTGCAAAAGTTACATAAAGTTGGGCAATAGCTCACCTTCTTAACTCTTTATATCTGGCTTGCTCATATAATGTGCTAAGAAGCGTCTAGAAGATACTTATTTTTATGTTCAGGAAGAATGCTCTAGATTTACATACATTATTGCATAACTAATGTACTATGGGCATCACTTATGGACTGTATTTAATGAAAACTGCAGGGGGAATAGGTAACAATTACCGCTTCAGCCACTGTATAATATATGAATGTACTGTAAGTGTAAAATATAAACTTTATTAGTGGACTTATTATATTCTCACCAAATAATAAATATCCGGTGACCCACAAAATATATACAAGTATAATATTCTCTACTCAAAGGACCACTACTATTACTTTCTCAAATTTTAACATGAAATATGTTACTATTACATGTAATAAATAAATAAAAAAATAATACAATGTAACACTAACACAAAAAAAAAAACCTGCATACTTACCTCACCTGCTCCCCCAGCACTGCAGCTGTTATGTCTTTTGGTCTGTGCTCCTGTGCTGTTCTTCTGGTGATAGCCCTCTCAGCCAATCACAAAGCAGAGAGGGGGAGCAGGATGTCACCAGAACAATTAAGAAAAACACAGGAGTGCAGACAGGAATATACGAAAGTTGCAGCACTGAGGAAGGGGAGGAGGTAAGTATGTAAGTGCTTTGTTGTTTTAGTGCACAAAGCACCATATGGAAGCTTCCTACACTACTAATCAATGGCACTGCTTTAGTGCAACTGGTAAACCAGGGTTACAGTTCTAAAACTGTTGCTGAGTCTGGGAATACTAGGTAACAGATCACTAATAATACAAGACTGCTGCAGGGACTGGAAAAGCTGGATTACAGCTCAGAGAAGATAGGTACTTAGAATGCTGCTGAGCTGGGTTCTTGCTGCTCAGTGACTGTATTTTCTGTTTAGTGACAATACTTTTTGACAATGGGAAAGCTGGGTTACTGCTAAGTGATTATATTTTGAGCGTGCTAGGACTGTGAAAGCTGGGTAAAAGATCAGTGATCTGTTCTAAAATTGCTAATGAGACTAGGAAAGTTGGGTTGTAATTCTGGCCTACTGCATGTTGGTATATCTTTTCTTATGTGGTATATAGTATTGGGGTAGATTACACTATTCTATACAAATGTTTAAGTAACAGAATATATTTTTACTTTTCATATTTTCACTAGTTATTGCCCCCTGTACAGATAGTGTTTAGTCACGTTTAGGCACGTCAAGAGGACAAAAGAGCTGTCATTTCAATCCTCCATCTACTATTCTAAATGAGATTACCTTGCAACTGCAGTAAAGTGACAATTTTCCTGATATTCAGGGGTTTTACACCTGACTGCTTAGAAAACTACACTTATACATACTGGTCACATCTGTACTGTTCCATTACTATGGGATTAAGGAGACATTCATGTGACATTTTGTCTGCATGCTGCAGGTGTACAGTAGAATACAGAAAAAAAAAACTGTATACTGTCCATGCCATGGCCATAGGCCTTAATGGACAGAACATTTGGGGTCACGCTGGGTCTGTTTTACACTGTTATTGTAGGACACAAAAGTATGGTTTATTATGCTTTCCTATTCCCCAAATAAAACGTGATGTGAATGGCCCTCTATCTTTATATTATGATTATGTGACATAACTAAAATGAACCACACTATACATACCAATATATATGTTTACAGATTAATATTTATCTACTGGGGCAACAAGGGAAAATAAAAGATGAAAACAAGTTAAAGTACTAGCTCTAAGTCCCTAAAACTTGTAAGCTTTGGAAAGAAGCATTACGGATGGGCAGCTTAACACAATGAGCCAGTATAATCCAATGTCATGTCCGACCACACAAGAGAAAATATCTACTTCATAGTTTACAGAAGAGAAATATGAAGAGCTAAAGGCCAAACTTCCATACTGTGCACAAAAATATACTTTATAAAGGATGTATAGGAACAATTTAGAAAAAGTCACTAACAAAATTGATCTTCATTTAAAACAATGGGCAAAAACAATAATTAAAAAGCACTACTATTACACAGTACATACAGCTGTGTACAAAATTGTTGGTACCCCTTTATTAAAGAATGAAAAACTCAATGGTCCTCATTTACTATTGCAAACCAGACATGTTTTGTCGGGTTGTGCGCCAGATTCTGTTGCATTGCGCCAGAAATTCTGTCTGCGCCATCTCAGGCAAGATGGATGGATAAACTCTATGCCTGGATCAACTTGTACTTTCATTGTTACCGGTGCTACATAACCGTGTTAGCAGTTATATAACAGATTTCTAGGTGTCAGATACCCTTTAAGTTTTGGTGTTTTTGTGTATTTGTGAATGTGAATCAAATACCCTACACCCACGCGTTGGGTATGTGGGTTTTTCCAATAACACATGCTGATTAAGGAATTACTGTATATTTTGTTGCTAAGTAGCAAAATTAGCTCCAAGAAATAAATTTCTATTACAAAAAAAAATTCCAAGTAAAAAAAAATAAAATGTTTTAAGCATAACAGACTATACTAATAGGCAAAGGTAATGGTGCTAAGGTTACTGTGTACTCTGTAACATGCACTCACTTGGTAACATACACCCAGCTAATGCAGCTAATGGATCTCATTAACTAGTTCATTCTTATGTGAAGGTGACTGATGGTTGCACTGATTGACTCTCTAAATCTAGGAGTTCTTAGTTCAGAAGACCAACAAGCAATGTTTGATAAAACATGTATGACCATTTGTTCTAATAGGGTAATACTGCAGCTAACTGTCCCATCTGCCTATTACTAGCTGAAAGGCAGGAGTTTTGTGTGGAGATAAAAAATGCAGGGGATTAGCAGTCATAGGGCTTGCTTGGGTGCACACGCTGTTTAGACAGCCACTATTTTAGAACAGCCACTAATTAATTCAAGCAGACCAGATCCTCTCGCTCTTTATCTTTTCTCTGACATCTGGGCCGGCAGTTTCAACTTACTTATTATGACTACAGATAGTCTTATGCTACACTAGATCCCTGTTTCTTAATAAACACTAGAATGTTAGGTAGATACTAGATAGACTTTGTTGTGTTGTAAAAAGCACATACTGATGCATTCAGAGAACACTCAACCTATGAACATAAAAAAAAGCACAAGGTTACTGTTTACAAGATTATGAGGTATCGGAAAGAAGATTTTATAAAAAATGTACCGTATTTTTCGCCATATTAGATGCTCCGGCATATAACACGCACCTAATTTTAACCCCTTCCCGCAGAATGTCATATATAAACGCCGGGTTGTGCAGTGCGTTCGCGCATTCCGGCGTTTATAAATGACATGCAGTTAACCCGGCGATGCGCAGCATCGCACGGGTTAACTGGCAGAAGTCCCGCTGTTTCCAGCAGGGGACAACTTCTGCTTCACCCCCAGGACCATCAATTGATGGTCCTGGTCAGCGATCACTGTGATTGGTCCCTGTGGACCAATCACAGTGATCTGGGGTGAAAGTTCAGATCCCCCGCACTGCCCGCCCCTGGAAGTCGGGCAGTACGGGGGACGAAGGCTGCAGGGGCTCGCGGGGACCTGCGGCACACGGGGGGAACACGTGGGGACCGGCGGACTTACCTGGAGCAGCGGCAGGACCGAGGAGCAGCGCGGGACCGGCCACGTGGACGAGCAGCGACGGGACCAGCAGGTAAGTATGTAGTCCTCAGAGGCAGCAGTGAAGATCTTCACTGCTGCTTCTAGGAGTCTGAAAACTACAACTCCCAGCATGCCTAGACAGCCTTTGGCTGTCTGGGCATGCTGGGAGTTGTAGTTTTGCAACATCTGGAGACACACTGGTTGGGAAACATTGTTTCTAACTCAGTGTTTCCTAACCTGTGTGCCTCCAGCTGTTGCAAAACTATAACTCCCAGAATACACTAAAAGACCATGCATGCTGGGAGTTGTAGTTTTGCAACATCTGGAGGGCCCCAGTTTGGAGACCATTGTATAATGGTCTCCAATCTGTGCTCTTCCAGCTGTTGCAAAACTACAACTCCCAGTATGCACTGACTGTCCAGGCATGCTGGGAGTTTTAGTTCAGCAACATCTGGCCCTTCAGATGTTGCCGAACTACAACTCCCAGCATGCCCTTCAGCTGTCTGGGCATGCTGGGAGTTGTAGTTTTGCAACAACTGGAGACACACTGGTTGGGAAACATTGTCTGTTTCTAACTCAGTGTTTCCTAACCTGTGTGCCTCCAGCTGTTGCAAAACTATGACTCCCAGCATGCACTAACAGACCATGCATGCTGGGAGTTGTGGTTTTGCAACAGCTGATGCAAGCCCCCCCGCCCCGCTACCCCCGTGAATGTACAGGGTACATTCACATGGGCGAGGCTTTTACAGTGGGTTTCTCGCATCTTGAGATGCAGCAAATTTTGCGCTGGGAAACTCGCTGTAATCCCCCGCCCATGTGACTGTACCCTAAAAACACTACACTACACTAACACAAAATAAAATAAAAAGTTAAAAACACTACATATACACATACCCCTACACAGCCCCCCTCCCCCAATAAGAACGTCCGGTACACCACTGTTTCCAAAGCAGAGCCTCCAGCTGTTGAAAAACAACAACTCCCAGTATTGTCGGACAGCCGTTGACTGTCCAGGCATGCTGGGAGTTTTGCAACAGCTGGAGGCACCCTGTTTGGGAATCACTGGCGTAGAATACCCCTATGTCCACCCCTATGCAAATCCCTAATTTAGGCCTCAAATGCACATGGCGCTCTCACTTTGGAGCCCTGTCGTATTTCAGGGCAACAGTTTAGGGCGACATATGGGGTATCGCTGTACTCGGGAGAAATTGCGTTACAAGGTTTGGGGGGCTTTTTCTTCTTTAACCCTTCATGAAAAGGAAATGTTGGGGTCTACACCAGAATGTTAGTGTAAAATTTTTTTATTTTTTACACTAACATGCTGATGTTGCCCTATACTTTACATTTTCACAAGAGGTAAAAGGGAAAAAAGCCCCCCAAAATTTGTAACGCAATTTCTCCCGACTACAGAGATACCCCATATGTGAGCGCAAAGTGCTCTGGGGGCGCACAACAAGGCCCAGAAGGGAGAGCGCACCATGTACATTTGAGGTGATTTGCACAGGGGTGGCTGATTGTTACAGCGGTTTTGACAAACGCAAAAAAAACAAAACCCCACATGTGACCCCATGTCGGAAACGACACCCCTCACGGAATGTAATGAGGGGTGCAGTGAGAATTTACCCCCCACAGGTGTCTGACGGATCTTTGGAACAGTGGTCCGTGAAAATGAAAACTTGTACAGCCCACTGTTCCAAAGATCTGTCAGACACCAGTGGGGGGCAAATGCTCACTGTACCCCTTGTTACGTTCCTCAAGGGGTCTAGTTTCCAAAATGGTATGCCATGTGTGTTTTTTTTTGCTGTTCTGGCACCTTAGGGGCTTCCTAAATGCGACATGCTCCCCGAGCAAAATATGCTCTCAAAAAGCCAAATATGACTCCTTCTCTTCTGAGCATTGTAGTTCGCCCATAGTGCACTTCAGGTCAACTTATGGGGTACCTCCATACTCAGAAGAGATGGGATTACAAATTTTGGGGGGGGTATTTTCTGCTATTAACCCTTGCAAAAAGGTGAAATTAGGGGGGAAACCCACATTTTAGTGGAATTTTTTTTTTTTTTTTTTTTACATATGCAAAAGTCGTGAAACACCTGTGTGGTAATAAGGCTCACTTTATTCCTTATTACATTCCTCAAGGGGTCTAGTTTCCAAAATGGTATGTCATGTGTTTTTTTTTTGCTGTTCTGGCACCATAGGGGCTTCCTAAATGTGACATGCCCCCCGAGCAAAATTTGCTCTCAAAAAGCCAAATATGACTCCTCTTCTGAGCATTGTAGTTCGCCCATAGTGCACTTCAGGTCAACTTATGGGGTACCTCCATACTCAGAAGAGAAGGGGTTACAAATATTGGGGGGTATTTCCTGCTATTAACCCTTGGAAAAATTTGAAATTTGGGGGGAAACACACATTTTAGTGAAAAAAAAAATTTCTTTTTACATATGCAAAAGTCGTGAAACACCTGTGGGGTATTAAGGCTCACTTTATTCCTTGTTATGTTCCTCAAGGGGTCTAGTTTCCAAAATGGTATGCCATGTGAGGGTTTTTTGCTGTTCTGGCACCATAAGGGCTTCCTAAATACAACATGCCCCCCAAAAACCATTTCAGAAAAACGTACTCTCCAAAATCCCCTTATCGCTCTTTCCCTTCTGAGCCCTCTACTGCGCCCGCCGAACACTTTACATAGGCATATGAGGTATGTGCTTACTCGAGAGAAATCAGGCTACAAATATAAGTATACATTTTCTCATTTTACCCCTTGTAAAAATTAAAAAATTGGGTCTACATGAACATGCGAGTGTAAAAAATGAAGATTGTGAATTTTCTCCTTCACTTTGCTTCTATTCCTGTGAAACACCTAAAGGGTTAAAATGATGACTGAATGTCATTTTGAATACTTTGGGGGGTGCAGTTTTTATAATGGGGTCTTTTGTGGGGTATTTCTAATAAGAAGACCCTTCAAATCCACTTCAAACCTGAACTGGTCCCTGAAAAATAGTGAGTTTGAAAATTTTGTGAAAAATTGGAAAATTGCTGCTGAACTTTGAAGCCCTCTGGTGTCTTCCAAAAGTAAAAACTCGTCACTTTTATGATGCAGACATAAATTAGACATATTGTATATGTGAATAAAATTTTTTTTTATTTGTAATATACATTTTCCTTACAAGCAGAGAGCTTCAAAGTTAGAAAAATGCAAAATTTTCAAATTTTTCATCAAATTTTAAGATTTTTCACAAGGAAAGGATGCAAGTTACCACAAAAATTTACCACCATGTTAAAGTAGAATATGTCACGAAAAAACAATCTCGGAATCAGAATGATAACTAAAAGCATTCCAGAGTTATTAATGTTTAAAGTGACAGTGGTCAGATGTGCAAAAAATGCTCTGGTCCTTAAGGCCAAAATGGGCTTGGTCCTGAAGGGGCTAAAGGAGGAAAATCTAGAAAAAAAATATTCTGAACCAAATACAAAGTAAAGTATAGCACAGTGATCTTCGACCTGCGGACCTCCAGATGTTGCAAAACTACAACTCCCAGCATGCCCAGACAGCCGTTGGCTGTCCGAGCATACCAGGAGTTGCAGTTTTGCAACATCTGGAGGTCCGCAGGTTGAAGACCACTGGTATAGGAGGGAGTACTCATGTGTCCCCGCCGCTCCGGACCCGTCACCACTGCCCTAGATGTCACCCTCCATCGCTGTCGCCGCGTCTCCGGGGTGTCCCGATCGCTCCGGAACGTCTCTGCTGCCCGGTATCCTCGGTCTCCATCGCGGCCATCATATCGCTACTCATGCCGCTACACACGCAGCTCCTATTGGATGACGGGACGGCATGAGCAACGACGTAATGACGACGAAGGAGAGCGCCGACCATGCATGGGATCCCGACACGGAGCAGTCATTCGCTGATCGGATACCGGGGAGGCAGGTAAGGTCCCTCCAGGTGTCCTGTAAGCTGTTCGGGATGCCGCGATTTCACCGCGGCGGTCCCGAACAGCCCAACTGAGCAGCTGGGTTAGTTTCACTTTCGCTTCAGACGCGGCGGTCAGCTTTTCTCGCTGCGTCTGAAGGGTTAATACAGGGCATCACCGCGATCGGTGATGTCCTGTATTAGCCGCGGGTCCTGGCCGTTGATGGCCGCAGGGACTGCCGCGATATGACAGGATTTGAATGTGTATTTGCCCTATAAGACGCACCAACTTTTCCCCTCCAGTTTTGGGGAAGAAAAAGTGCGTTTTATACGGCGAAAAATACGGTAGGTCCACCAAAAAATATTTGATCTTAGGCATGTAAAATAGCTCTTCTTCACAATGAAGAAAACTGCATTTCTATTGCCGACCATAGTTAGCTGCCTATTATAAGGGGTAGTCCGGTGAAATAAAAAATAAATATTAAAAAATAAAAAGCTTATACATACATCCCAGGCTCCCTGGTAGCACTTATTATAGGTGCTGTGTCTCTTCATAGAGCTGCAGACGTGACATGGCAGTGGGCTCAGCCAATCACTGCCTGCAGCAATGTCAAGCCTCATTCAGTGATTGGCTGAGCAGTGTTGTTACGCCTTGTCTGCAGCTCTGTGAAGGGGAAGTTTGTAAGAGACACAGCACTGATAAAGGAGGCTGCAAGGGAGGGTTGGAGGTATGTATAAGCTTTTTTATGTTATTAGGCAGTCTGTGCCTATTGCTAGAAAAAAACTTCACTGGCCAACACTCTAAATTACTTCTATTAAAAAATCTTAGCCCTTCCAGTACTTATGAGCTTCTGTATGCTCCAAAGGTTGTGAAGTTCTTTCCAGTCTGACCACAGTGCTCTCTGCTGACACCTCTGTCCGTGTCAAGACTGTCCAGAGCAGGAGAAGTTTGCTATGGGGATTTGCTTCTGCTCTGGACAGTTCCTGAAACGGACAGAGGTGTCAGCAGAGAGCACTGTGGTCAAACTGGAAAGAAAAACTCAACTTCCTCTGGAGCATACAGCAGCTGATAAGTACTGGAAGGGCTAAGATTTTTTTTAAATAGAAGTATGTGGTATTTTTTTTTCAAATCAACTGATGCTAGAAAGTTGATGTCCCAGACTTGAAAAATTACTCTGCTTATCAGCCAATTTAGAGACCCACCCCCCATCTGCGGACAGCACTGCCCTGTTAGTATAGTACACATTTATGGACAGATGTATGAGATGCCATATGTTCCTTTGCATAGCCCTTAGGCCTTATTTACACAACTATATGATGTCCATGTTTACTAATAGGACATATGGATAGGGGTTGTCTTGTACATTCAATCTTTATTCTGTAGGTTAGTATGAAGGCAACAATACCAAATATAGATTTTTCTATGTTGTAGTAATAAAGCCAGGTTTACAATACGTAAACATTTAAAATTTTACATGCACCCTGTTCCCCATAATTGGAAAAAAGAGCCAGTTATGGAAGAAAAAACATGAGTGAAATTAAATCTATCACAATATTTCACACCAATTTTTTATTTTAATGTATGTGGCTGCATTTCAGAAGACTAAATTCTTTTTCCCATCAGGATGGTGCAGGGTGATTTGCATTTTTATTGGTACTACTTTGGGGTCCAAACAATTTATTGAACGGTCTTTACAATGGTATTCAGTAATGTGTTAAGGTGTACACGTTTACAAAATAAACCATTGCCTGTATTTTCACACAAAATTTTGGGCAGTTTACAGATAGATTCACTCACCAATTCAGCCTCAAAATCTGTCTAAAATCACACCTGGAACCCAAGCCCCTTTGATTTCAATGGGAAATATGATGAGGATTTAAATGGGTTATCCACCATAAGGTCACTTTAGTACTAACCTGCTCAACACTGATGCTTTCTTTTTGTGAAATAGATTTTTTCTGTTGGAATTCCCTCACTCCAACTACAGGTCCCAGGATCCCTTGTTTGTAAGTGTGAGGTTACTTTTCTCCCTCCCACACATCAGCCACCCCACCCATAAAAGCACACCTAAGCTACAATTCCCTGCAGCCCTGTTGAGAATGATCTCCCTTCCCACCCAGTGGTCGCTCCACCTATTGATGCAGACAGGCTCCTTTCCTGACTTGTGATGTAATGTCTCAGGCCACACTGCAGCATGAGAAAACCTGAGACAACATCAATTTTGTATGCTTCTAAAAATAAACATAGGGGGATGTTTATTTTTAGCAGCACTAATTTTACAGCCTCTGTAGCATAGTCAAATAAAAGGAAAATCCTGAATACCTCTTTAATTACAATGAAAGAATTGACAGGATTTGACGAGAAAGTGACGAAAAACTGAATAGGATATTAACGAGGATTTTACAAGATTTTGTCTCATCAATTCCTCAGGAAAAGCTACGGCTCGTTCAGATTGACGTCTGTCTCTGTTAAGTTGTGTCCATTAGTAAAATCCGTTCAAGTCTTTAAAAACGGAAGGCCTGAGGAAGTGGGTGATTGACAGTTTCGGCTGATGCGGCGGTGTTCAGACTAGAGCCCTGCATTGGCATCCCGTGGGACCCAGCCCAAAATGTGCGGGAGGTCAGGAGACTGCTGTGGGCTGGCGCGGGCAGTCAGGCGCTATGCCTGCGGTTCTCACAAATCTTGCAAAATCCTGCAGCAAACTCAGTGACTAAGTCTCAGCCCCACCGTCCGATTACAGTCACCGCCCACTCACCAGGATGGGGCTGCTGCTCCTCCCAACTGTCTCCTCCTCCGCATTCGCGCCACCATTCTATCTGGAACCGCCTGCCCTGGAGGATCAGTGACCCTCCATCTTCTGCCGCCCCGGTCCCGTATGGTAGGTGAGAATGTCCAATTGCAGCACACACTCACTGTGCGCTAGGCTGTGGCCACGACAGTTGGTGATCCTCCCAGGGCCTCTGTGACACTTGTCTGCAGTCTGCTCTGCTATACACATGGGGTGGGGGTATGTGCAGAGTAGGGTGCAAGGGTGCACCTTAGGGTGCAATTCTCTGCAGTCTGCACATACCCTCCCATGTGTATAGCACTGTGTGTGTACAATTTTATGCAGGTGGGGGTATGTGCAGAGCACATACCCCAACATCTATAGGTATGTACATACACACACTACTGTCCACATATTTTTTTACTAAAAAAGTATGTGGTATCGCCATAAGCAAAATGTCTGAACTATTAAAAAAATAATATTAATTAACTATTTAAGAACCCATGACGTACCGGTACGTCATGAGTCTGCTCCCGATCTATAACGCGGGGCCCCGGCCTCTAACAACGGCCGGGACCCGTGGCTAATAGCGCCCAGCATTGATCGTGGTGCCGCGCGCTAATAACCCTTTAGACACGGCGTTCAAAGTTGAACGCCACATCTAAAGTGAAAGTGAAAGCATGCCAGTTAGCTCAGGGAGCTGTTTGGGATAGCCGCGGCAAAATCGCGGCATCCCGAACAGCTTACAGGACAGCTGGAGGATCCCTACCTGCCTCCTCGCTGTCCGATCGCCGAATGACTGCTCAGTGCCTGAGATCCAGGCATGAGCAGTCAAGCGGCAGAATCATCGATCACTGGTTTCCTATGAGAAACCAGTGAACAATGTAAAAGATCAGTGTATGCAGTGTTATAGGTCCCTATGGGAAATAAAACACTGCAAAAAAAAGTGAATAAAGATCATTTAACCCCTCCCCTATTGAAAGTTTGAATCACCCCCCTTTTTCCATAAAAACAAACAAAAAAAACCCACTGTAAATAAAAATAAACATATATGGTATCGCCGCGTGCGGAAAAGTCTGAATTATAAAAATATATCGTTAATTAAACCGCACGGTCAATGGCGTACGTCCAAAATAGTGCATTTTTGGTCACTATTTAGATCATGAAAAAATGAATAAAAAGCGATCAATAAGTCCTATCAATGCAAAAATGGTACCGCTAAAAACTTCAAAAGTGAGCCCTCATACCGCCCCATACGCAGAAAAATAAAAGTTATAGGGGTCAGAAGAGGACAATTTTACACGTATTAATTTTCCTGCATGTAGTTATGATTTTTCCCAGAAGTACGACAAAATCAAACCTATATAAGTAGGATATCATTTTAATCGTATGGACCTACAGAATAAAGATAAGGTGTCATTTTAACCGAAAAATGTACTACGTAGAAACGGAAGCCCCCCTCAATTTTGTCTCACAATGATGTTTTTTTTTTCCGTTTCGCCGTAGATTTTTGGGCAAAATGACTGATGTCATTACAAAGTAGAATTGGTGGCGCAAAAAATAAGCCATCATATGGATTTTTAGGTGCAAAATTGAAAGAGTTATGATTTTTTAAAGGCAAGGAGGAAAAACGGAAAAACCCTCGGTCCTTAAGGGGTTAAATTGCACGGTTGATGGCGTACATGTAAAAAAAAAATATCACTAGGTTCCAAAATTGCACATTTTGTCACTTCATTTGCCATAAAACAAAATTATAAAAAGCGATCAAAAAGTCCCAATAAAACAAAAATGGTACCAATAAGAACTATAGACAACGACGCAAAAAAAAAAAAAAAAGAGTCCTTATACATCCCCGTTGGCCAGATATGTGTAGAGTATTGCATCGGTCAGTGACCCAGGGTGTCATGTATGGGCAGGGAAGGAGTGCGCCCGCTCCCCTGTCCCTGCCTACTTATGTACCTGCCCTAAAGGCAGGTCCATTACCACGAAGACAGTCCCTTCCTATATACATGAGGGGCGTAAATGTCAAAATAATAAACTACAATGAAACAGACTAGGACAGTAGGAAGAGACAGACTAACAAAGAAAGACTAAACACTCACACAATAAGTCCAATGTCAACTATCCGTGTCTGAAGCCAGGAGATGTCACAGTACAAAATCGCTTATACCAGAGAGAATAGTCAGGTTTACAAACCATTGTCATCTGTTTGCACTCGTTTGGTTTCTATTCCGGTTTTTTGAAAGGTAAAAAGACAGTGCATGCATGCTGAAGAGAAACAGATATATTATATTTACCATTAAAGTCTATGGGAAACTGATGAGCCTTAATGTCATCCATTTTTTATTTGGTATTACTTCTGAGCATGCTCAAGAGAGCTGTGAGCAACCAGGAAATAGTGAGACAAAAACCCCCCCACACAAAACGGACAATGAAGGATATAAATGGATGAAAAACTGATGCAGAAGGATGCCACTTGTTTATTTTTATTTTTTTAAATAGTCTGTTAAAATACCAGACATGGCATCACATAGCAGTACTTTAAGATTATTATAAGGCTGCTTTCACACTATAAAAATTCATCCGTTACAAACGTCCGTTAGAAAAGTCCTGGTAAACGGCCGTTAAAGAATCCCTTTAAATTCTATGGGATTTTTTGATTATAGTTTATGACCCGTTATAGTCCGTCATGAATAACAGACGTTAGTTGTGACGGGTAAATTAATTATTAAATTAATATAAAGTTCAGAAACGGGTAAATTAACGGCCGTTATTTTAAACATTGAAGTTTATTATATCCGTTATTACTATGACATCAGCAGACTCCTGCAGTGCTGAGGGTGGACTACTACTCCCATCATGGAACATACTTGTTTCCATAGTGGGAGTAGTAATTCCCTGGCTGCAGGAGTCTGCAGACAGCTGGGGAGGCTAGATTAGAATTTGTACTACAACCTCCATCATGGAACAGAGTCTGTTCCATGATGGGGGTTGTAGTACAGGGGCTGAGGGATTGATCGCACCGGGTTTCATTTCTGAGACCCGATGCGATCAAAAGTTATTAAGCAGGGGAGCGGGCGGCATGCTCCGCAACCCTGCGATGTATCAGTGTGTTTTAACTTTCATTTTTGAATCCCCCGCGGGGAGCCCTGAATGGCCGATCAGGGCTCTCAGCGAGAGATTGAAAAATGAACTTTGAGAGTAGCAGGGGCCAAAGAGCACTGTGGGGGGCAAGATATATAGCGCTGCAGGGGGGGGGGGCAGACATATAACCTATATATCTAGCCCCCCGCAGCCAGCGCATTAGGTATGACCCCCGCCTGCGCATAAATATATACCCCCCGCCGGCGCAATAAATATATACCCCTGCAGCGCATGTATATGTGCCCTTGCAGCTCTTCTATATACATATGCCCCTGCAGCTCTTCTATATACATATGCCCCTACCGCCGTATGAATGAAAAGTATTTCTATTAGCACCACATATTGTCGGCTCCCGGCACTATGCGCTGCTAATAGAAATACCTTTCATTCATATGGCAGCAGAGGTATATGTATGTAGAAGTACTGGGGGGGGGGGGGGGGGGAAATAACGCTATATGTCTGCCCCACAGAGCTCTTCTATATACACATGCCCCTGCCGCCGTATGAATGAAAAGTATTTCTATTAGCAGTGCATAGTGTCGGCTCCCGGCACTATGCGCTGCTAATAGAAATACCTTTCATTCATATGGCAGCAGAGGTATATGTATGTAGAAGCACTGGGGGGGGGGGGGGAAATAACGCTATATGTCTGCCCCACACAGCTCTTCTACATACACATGCCCCTGCCGCCGTATGAATGAAAAGTATTTCTATTAGCAGCACATATTGTCGGCTCCCGGCACTATGCGCTGCTAATAGAAATACCTTTCATTCATATGGCAGCAGAGGTATATGTATGTAGAAGCACTGGGGGGGGGGGGGGGGGGGGAAATAACGCTATATGTCTGCCCCACACAGCTCTTCTATATACACATGCCCCTGCCGCCGTATGAATGAAAAGTATTTCTATTAGCAGTGCATAGTGTCGGCTCCCGGCACTATGCGCTGCTAATAGAAATACTTTTCATTCATACAGCGGCAGGGGCATGTTTATATAGAAGAGCTGTGTGGGGCAGACATATAGGGTTATCTGCCCCCCCCCCCCCCCCCCAGTGCTTCTACATACATATACCCCTGCTGCCATATGAAAGGTATTTCTATAAGCAGCGCATTGTGCCGGGAGCCAGCAATATGTGCTGCTAATAGAAATACTTTTCATTCATACGGCGGTAGGGGCATATGTATATAGAAGAGCTGAGAGGGCACATATACATGCGCTGCGGGGGTTTATATTTAATGCGCCGGCGGGGGGTATATATTTAATGCGCCAGCGGGTAAATATTTAATGCGCAGCCGGGGGTCATATCTAATGCGCTGCTGGGGGGCTAGATATGTAGGTTATATGTCTGCTCCCCCCCCTCTGCAGCGCTATATATCTTGCCCCCCCCCCCACAGTGCTCTTTGGCCCCTGCTACTCTCAAAGTTCATTTTTCAATCTCTCGCTGAGAGCCCTGATTGGCTCCTCAGTACCGGCCATTCAGGGCTTCCCGTGGGGGATTCAAAAATGAAAGTTAAAACACACTGATACATCGCAGGGTTGCAGAACATGCCGCCCGCTCCCCTGCTTAACTTTTGATCGCATCGGGTCTCAGAAGTGAAACCCGGTGCGATCAATCCCTCAGCCCCTGTACTACAACCCCCATCATGGAACAGAGTCTGTTTCCTGATGGGGGTAGTAGTACAAACACTAATGTAGCCTCCCCAGCTGTCTGCAGACTCCTGCAGCCAGGGAATTTCTACTCCCATCATGGAAACAAGTCTGTTCCATGATGGGAGCAGTAGTAGTCCCGGCTGTGGGAGTCTGTAGGCAGAGGTGTTTGGCCATACATGAGGGATAAGGGTAACGGATGAATATTTATTCAGATGTTTGCACCCTTTATTTCATCCGTTATTAAACGTCTGTTTTACAGAGAAAACGGACATTTAATAACAGATGAATGCTCATAGTGTGAAAGCAGCCTAAATTGTATTTATTCTAAAGCACAGAATAAAAATGTAAATGAGATAATTCAAAAAGAACACTGAATCAAATTAGAGAACACTTTCAGATACCTGCAAGTTATTGGTGTTAATCTGGCAACTGGTACTAATTTCCTTAATGATCTGACAACCCCTATTTAACTGGCAGCCTAAATTTCCAGTTTTCACTGACTTTGCAAAAATGGTGTGCTGTCCCAAATTGACTGAAACCCTCTGACAGCAGGTTGTCCAGATCAAGGCCAAAGGGGTGACCCTATCAGCCATAGCAAGAGAAACTGGGCATTCCAAGTCTGTGATTTCTAGAATATTGTATGCTTACAACATAAACTTATTCAAGTCCCCTAAAAAGGCTGGTTGCCCTCGAAAGACAAATTCAAGAAAGGACAGGATAATGCAGAGAATCTCCATGGGTAATTGTTTTAACACTGCAGCTGGAATTGCTTGTAAGTTCAGCACTAAACAGGGTAAGGATCTGTCTCGCCATACAATGTCTCAATGTTTAAGAGCATTTGGACTGAAAGCCCACTCTGCAGTGACCAAACCTCTCATTAAAGGGGTACTCCGGTGGAAAATTATTATTATTATTTTTATCAACTGGTGCCAGAAAGTTAAACAGATTTGTAAATTACTTCTATTAAAAAAACGTAATCCTTCCAGTACTTATTAGCTGCTGAATACTACAGAGGAAATTATTTTCTTTTTAGAACACAGAGCTCTCTGCTGACATCATGCTGCATTTTAAGAACTGTCCAGAGTAGGAGAAAATCCCTATAGAAAACATATGCTGCTCTGGACAGTTCCTAAAATGGACAAAGATGTCAGCAGAGCGCTCTGTGTTCCAAAAAGAAAATAATTTCCTCTGTAGTACTCAGCAGCTAATAAGTACTGGAAGGATAGGGATTTTTAAATAGAAGTAATTTACAAATCTGTTTAACTTTCTGGCACCAGTTGATTTAAAAAAAATATTTCCACCGGAGTACCCCTTTAACAGAAAAAATAAAAAGGCTAGACCTTTGCTGAGGAGCATGTTGTGTGGACAGAGGAGAAGTGGTCCAGAGTTCATTTTAGTGATGCAAGGTTTGTTTGGGTCTGATGGGAAACATTATGTTCGTCGACAAACTGGGGAAAGACTGAACCCAAAGTGTGTAAAGAAGTCGGTGAAAGGTGGAGGAGAAAGTGTCATGGTATGGGGAATGTTTTGTGCAGCAGGAGTTGGACCTCTCATACAGAATGTATCTGAACCTTTTTCAACAACACATCGTTCCTTCCTTGCGTTCATCACTCAATCAGCAGCAATTTTCATGCAGGACAATGCCCCCTCTGTCACACAGCAAAACAGGTAAAGAGGTACTCCGCTGCTCAGCATCTGGAACAAACTATTCCAAATGCTGGAGCCGGCATCGGAAGAGTGGACCAACACCCACCAGAGCAGTGTGAGAGACCAGTGATGTCCTGTGGCCTAAGATGTGCTGAAGTCTCTCAAAGCAAAGGTCTGTACACTTCCTACTGATTGGTGACTGTTGTAACCTTCAGAAAATGTTGTTAGAATCTTTCTTTGTGCTACAGTCGTTACTGTTCTCTATTATGATCATCACTTTTTTTTTAAATAAAGATTTTATGTTGATATACTTTGGTTATTTTGTAAAACTCTGTTCTAGTGGCATGGTGTATCCCTTACAAAAAAAATCCTTCAAATGATGATCAATGTAGATTGCATTATTTCTGCAAATCAAGTGTTCATAAATTGTTCTCTAATTTTGATCTCCAGTGTAGCCTTACTTGTCTATCGACATTACCCTTCCCAGTCAACAAACTAACTTGTTAAATGGATCGTTGAATGCATTAGTTACCAGAAATTGAGAAATATTGCACCAACATATTCCACAGTAGAGTACTATCAAACAATACTCATGATTACAACATACAATAGAGACTTTTTATGAAGAAAATAAAAAATATTGATGAATGAAGAGATTTTCAGCTCAATACCATACCCTGTACCTTTCTAAACCATACTTATTACAGGACTCTTGTAAGTGAGAGCACATATCTTGGCAGTGAGCCATTAACTCCAATCTGTATAACCAGTGATGTGATAAGGAACTTGTAATATAGTGACTAGAAATAATAAAAATGAGCAATGATCAGTGCTGAGAGGATGAAAAGGCAAATACAATATAAATTCTTCTCAGAAAATGTCACTGACACCGTTAAAAGCCCTTTGGGCTCTAGAGATTAAGACTCTATATGAAATAATTAGTATATGCAAGTCATGGGGAAATTAGCAATTCAGTTAAAACAAAACTAATTATCCAACAATCAGATCGGACTAATCCCATTTTATTATGTACTTCTGTTAGTTACCATCAAAGGGCTTGTAAAGAACATCCCAAGCGCATTGTATTGGTGCTGATTAACTGCCTGGCAGCTCCAGGGTCTAATCTTACTTTGCAGCACCATATTCTGACACCTCGATGTCTGCAGGAATTCAGCCCCATCATAAAACACAAGCGATGCACGGATTGTATTACTATGTGACCCTACAAATATAAGGTGGCGAAGTCTGTTTACTGGAAGTTCAAAATGATTCTTTGTCTTGTACTTGCGACAAGAAACAAATTCAGTTCAACAGCAATACGCATGCAACCTCATTTAGTGGTTTGCATTTCCTTGAACCTTCGCAAATGAAGTCATTGCATAGAAGGACTTTTACCAGAAAACTTGTCCTAAGGGAACTGAAATCAGTTGAAGGGATTATGGTGAGAACATGTAAAAAAGGGAAGAAGGGATCAAAAAACATTGCCATACTGTGGCTCGCAAAGTGAATGGACCCTTAATGTACCTCTGTATCCCTGTGATTTCACAGTTATTTTTTTCTTATGGATTCCATATGTATCTGACAGAGATCATAAAAATATTGTATCATTGTCCATCAGATGCCATTTGTATGTTGCTTTGCATTGTTTCTAAGATAATAATATCTCCACTTACACAACACCAGATTGAGCCCGTATAGCAAAACATGAAGTCTCTGCACTATGGAGCGGTTACACTTCTATAGAGTATGTGTTGTGTACATAATTCTGGCCCATGCATAAGCCCAAATGCTGACCATACAGTAGAGATTTTAGGGGACTACTCTCTGAACAACTTATTCACGGTTGGTCTGTGAAGGGCGTCGCCAACAGTCTGCAAAACTGGTCTAAATCAGCCTTTACAGCCATGGAATATATCTAACAGATGGCCATATTGAAGTTTTAAATCTGTTTACCTGAACTACCAGCTGTGTTGGAGAAAAAAACATATTTTCGTATATCTAGAAATCTGCGGCTGTTGGAAAATTTTACCTTTTCATAACTGCTGAACAAAAATTCTTTGAATGTGACTAAAATAGTAACATTATAATAGGTGAAATTTTAGAACGAAGCTATCAGGTTACTACATGTTTGTTGCATCACCACCAATGAACTTTACATATTCCTTATTTGCTATTAGTTTAAGTCTTCAAAAAGTTTTAGTCTTCAAAAAGTATTTAAACATATATTATGTAACATTACATGTAGCATATTAAGAAGGGATGTGTCATCATAAAATGATCTATTGTTTAAATCAAGTTTTTAAGTCAAAGGGGTACTCCACTGCTCAGCGTTTGGAACAAACTGTTCCGAATGCTGGAGTCGGCACCGGGAGCGCGTGACATAAAGCTCCTCCCCCTCATGATGTCACGCCCCACCCCCTAAATGCAAGTCTATGGGAGGGGCGTGACATCTGTCACGCCCCCTCCCATAGACTTGCATTTAGGGGGTGGGGCGTGACATCATGAGGGGGCAGGGCAATGACCTCACGAGCTCCCGGCTCCGGCGTTCGGAACAGTTTGTTCCAAATGCTGAGCAGCGGTGTACCCCTTTAAAAAAATACCTTTAAGAATTGTTGGTAATTTTTATTTTTTCATTTTACATCTGAATTTTAAAATAATCCAGCAATCTTACAGGTTTCATTCTGGTCACGGCCTAAAACTCAGCTGAGATTTCCTGTTCTTTCTGTGATAAGGAGGAGCAGCTTGTAAGTGATCTATACAGCATTACAGTGAAAGGTGACACCAGTAGATAGATACAACTTTAGGATGAGCTCACCCTCCCCTATAGAATGACCTCTGCATGGGATACAGAGCATGCTTTCAATCATGGCTCTACTGTATGTCATTGGGCCTTGCCGTAAAATATATCTCTAAATGCTGTTAAAAACAGAAATAGTACAGTAATTTTGGCCATTAGCAGTAAACAATATATGTGGTACATAGTTGTGGTACTTCTAATTAGCTGTAACGTGTTAACAATAGTGTACTAAAAATAAAATTAGAAAAATTACAATCAGAAAAAAAGAACAGATTAGGGGGAAAAAAACACATCTAAGCAGAAAACACATTCTCGTTAAAGGGATCTTCCCCCAAAAAGACAGGGATACAACCAGGGCTCGAGTTCCGCACAGGAACGGCATTGCTTTGCTTTTTCCAGAGGAGGAACGCCGTCCCTGCTACATTAGTCCTGCAGGACCGCCTCTGAATTATTCTTACCCTCCCTCCGTCTCCTCCCCTGGCCCGGACTGCTAGATGCTGGAGGTGTAGGACATGTGATGATGTCACCATCACATGTTGGGTCTGAGCTTAGCTGTGGAGGAGAGGAAAGATTGTTGCTGAAGGAACTGTGTGATGCTGTGGAGGAGGTGGGGCTGAGCTGGAGGAGAGGTCAAATCTCACTCCAGTAAGGTAATTACACGGAAGGAGATTTGTTACACTGTGTCACCACAGTAGTAGGGAAATTAGATGAGGAGGAGGTTTGTTACAGTGTGTCACCCCAGTAGTAAAGTGATTACATGAGGAGGGGGTTTGTTACAGTGTGTCACCCCAATAGCAAGGATAATACATGAAGAAGAGGTTTGTTACAGTGTGTCACCCCAGTAGTAAGGTGATTAAGTGCTTTACTTTTTTTTAAAGCAGTACAATAATAGATAAACATGTAGGAATGGGTATCATTTTAAACATATTGACCCACAGAATAAAGATGGCATATCATCTTTACTATAAACTGCACTCCAAATAAACAACCCCCCCCCCCCCCGCCCCCACAAAAAAAGTTGGTAAATTGCGTTTTTCTTTTCAATTTCCCTCACAAATTATATATTTTTTTGGTTGCGCCATACACTTTATAGTAAAATGAGTGATGTCATTACAAAGTACAATTGGTCGTGCAAAAACAAGCCTCTTATGGGTCTGTGGATGGCAAAATTAGTTATAGTTCTTAGAAAGCGAAGAGAACAAAATCAAAACACAAAAAAGTTAACTTTGTGTCTTCAAGGCCAAAATGGGCTGTGTCCTTAATGCTATGAAAGGTTTGTTACAGTTTGTTATCAAAAAGGTAATTTGTTACAGTGTGTATTCTTGAGTGACAGTCACCCAGGGCCGTCACACCACCACATTAGGAATGTAGCCACCCTCTACCATTTTAACAGGGCATTGGCTGCTGGGAGTAGACGTGCTGAGACAGTCACGTCTGCTAGAATACACTGGGCCCTCCGATGCCTGACAATGAGGGGCAGAACAGCCACTAGGTGTGGAGTCGGACTGTGACGGTAACTAACTTTGGTAAGGGCCTGCTGCCATATAGGGGCTATACAGGAGGGCTGGTAATCTCTACTGGGGGGCATTATTACTGTTTAAGGGACTATAGGTGCTGGAAAAGTACAGAGCCTAAAATGTTTGTCTTGCAGGTTCTGTGGAGACGAGTTGTGGTTGGAATTAATCGTCATGACATTCTGGGCCGGATGAAGAAGAAAAAGGAAAGTAACCAACTGTGATCAGTGAATGAGGGAGTCACCTGATGTAACTGTATGTAATTGCTTATATGGTCTGCAGAGCCTGTGTGCAGTTGATATCTACCATTATGTAGAAGTGGGGGTAGGGGGCAGTAGTTTTCTCTGTTCTCTCCTTCTCTGGCTACTATATATGGTCCTATATATTCACATGATTTAACCTTAAACTTAGGGTATTTATCCTGTCAAACAGAGGTGTCAACATATACTGCAGTGTAGTGGCAATGCCCTCATTTACTTTAGAGGCCTAAACATAGTCAAGGGCTAGTGTCCATGTTTAGTCCATTTTCTGCATGTACAGTATATGTTTACAGTATATGTTTACACAAAAGTGTGGTCTGCTGTGCTTTACAGTGCTGCAAAGTAAACATATACATGCAGGGAATGAACTAAAACTTAGTCGCTATTTGACTACGTTTAGGCCATTAAAGTGAAATAGACCACTGTCGATACACCACAGTATGTGTTGGCAACCCTTTTTGTATATTCTAAGCGCAAGTTAAAATGATGATGTGAACAGCCCCCTAGTAGGATAACACAGATCGTTAACCTGTTATAAAAAAAAAAAATGTATATACAGTTAATATCTGTGAGGCTAGGTTCACACCACGTTTTTGCCATACTGTTTTCAATCAGTTTTTCTAAAGAAAACCGTATGACAAAAATAACGGATGGAACTGTATGGGGAAAAAGTTAAAAGTATGCTTTATTAAACCATATCATCCGTTTTTATAAAAAAAAAAAAACATAAGTTTTTGAAAATTTTGTCCATTTTTAATGGAAGGGGTGTTGGGTGGGGACTTTGGCATGTAAATGCGCATGTGCAAAGTAAAAACTGTATATGGTTTCCCGTATGGAACCATATACATGTGCGTTTCCCATTGACGTCCATGTTAAAAAAAAACGTGTGCGGTTGCAGTACAGTTTTTAAACCGGAGACAAAACCGTGGTCAACCATACGACGTCCTCAGAGAGAGGGGTCGGACCCCCGTGATCAGCTACTTATCACCTATCATGTGGATAGGGGTTAAGTTAACTTTCACTGGGGTACTCCTCTAGGCAGGCAAGGTCCTCCTGATCATTGCCTGAGTGAGCACAAGCATAGCACACCTCAGTTTAGATGTGGTTCTATTTGATGGTTTACTCTTCCTGATTCTGAATTCTGTTATAAAACATTATGCCTTCTCCTGTCCTGCTTCAAATGAGCTCATCAAAACAATACATTCCTTACCCCAATCTGTTTAGACTGAGATATCCAAGATATAGGGGATAAGATGTCTGATTGTGGGGGTCCGGCTGTTGGGACCCCCCACGAACTCCGGGCCAGCACCCCAGCCCCCTCCATTTTTGTCTATAAGAGGGGGTGTGATGGCTGTGGTCATTCGTCATGGCCCCTCCCATACAAATGAATGAAGGGGGCGTGGCGTGATATCCCGACCACAGCCACCTTTAAATGTTCAGAACGCGCCGGCCCAGAGATCACGGGGGTCCGTCTGCTGGGACAGACATCTTAGGATAGGGGATAAGATGTCTAAGGGTGGAGTACCCCTTTAACTGCACTGGAGGCAGATTTAACTATCTGCATCTCAGACGTCCTCCCCTGGGTCCTGTTTGCGCTGCCCCTTAATAAATATTACGGTAATTTCCTGACAAGATGATGAGAGAGGTGGCAAGAAAGAAACCCAGGATAGAGCATGAGAGGTGCAGATGGTCTTCAAACCCCTCCCAAGTGTAGTTAAGAGTTAATTTGCATATTGCAAGATTGTGCTAGATCTTGGGATCGGCTGAAGGATTGAAGTAAGAAATCACATATGACATTTAGTTATTAGTACACTAGTTTACTACAATTAATAGTATGCAGATAGGTGATCAGAAATTAACCACTGAAAAAAACATTTAAGTATAGCACATAAAAATGTAAAGCTTAATTTAATCGAGGCACTTTCTAAAAGAAAATATATTCTAGTGTTGAAAGTTTTTCAGTAGATAAAAAGGCACAAAAATGTGAACACATTTGGGTAGTGTCTACATACATAGCAGTTTGCATATTACTGTAGAGGCTTACTATGAACTACCAGTGGACCCAAGTCTAAGTCTAAGCCAAGTTCACACATCGTAAAATGTACTGACATATTTTATGTAGATATTTTCCATAAAAAAAAAAAAAAAGATGATGCATTTTTTGCCACTTATTGACGACAATGAATGGTTAAAATAAAATATATCAGCGCATTTTACGAAGTGTAAACAAAGGTATGACTGACACTACCTGGATATTTGTTAATTCAGATAGCAAAAAGTATAATTTATAAATCAGAGTTATAATAAGTATAACACTATGTGTTTCAGGGAATAACAAGTAAATTCTGGCAAAGTCTGACAATTATATAGCATAATAAGGCTTAAAAAAAAGAAAATGTTCGAGCCAACATTAACAATTGTCAGGTCTATAGAAATTATAGTATAATGCTTCCACCAAAACAATTTTGCACATTATAAATCATATTAGTGGAAGCACATATTTTGTTGGTTTACCCTTGACAGTGTGACGTGCCTAAGGCTCTTGGGCCGTGTGTTCTTGTACAGAAGTCTAAATCTATGTGAAACAAGCTGTATAAGAGACATGAAAGCGTGGTTATTACTGTCCAGTACAATTACAGTATATAATATCTATATATAGTATTTTTGTTCTACTGTGCATCATCCCTTAAAGTAGCAGAAAAAGACTTGAGACTGCAGCTCTTGATAAGAAATTCATTAGAATATAGGTAGGACACATGTTTGTAATGGGTGGTCAGAGATTTATAAGCCTCATTACACTATGATAATTACAGTTCACAACACTCCATGCCTTGTTATAACTGTATTATTATCTGGACCCAGCTATAATCTGTATAATCAAAAAAGGAGGGAAACCCCTGAATATGGCGCAGATTATATTAAAAACAATTCGTCTTCGGAGCATTTATACTCTATACTCCCTCAAGATTTCAAATGTTTCATTAACCGGAAGATGAAAGCAGGAGAAATCTGGCTTTCAAATGCGTGTACACCCAGGTTAATGTAGCCTCTCACTTCAATAGTTCTGGAAATGAAGTCGCCATGCAAAGGAAAACATCTCTGCATTGGCTATTTTAAGGGTCAGAGCGTTTGAGATGACTTCATACAGCACATAAAACAGAATTTTCTGCTGACCTCTTTTGTCTTGGAGAGGGGGCACTTTACCACACTTGAAAAGGTCTCTTATTATACATGTGATCAATCTTTTTTCAGCTTACGCAGTCTATTACAAGCGATACAGGTGGATCAAAGCACAGTTTGAATGAAAACCAAGTGGATAGAATGAAAGTATGGTTCACTAAAATGCAAAAGATAACTAGGGAAGTAAGATAAAAAGTTACCAGATATAAACATGAGCAGACAGAGGTTGATAACCACGAGCAAAGAAAGTCTTGGCTGTAAACAAAAGTATACAGCTTGTGAGTAAATGATAATATATCAGGGTATGTGCTCCCCACCAGACCAACAGCTCCATTGCCACTAACCATTTCCACAATCTAAGGAGCTGGTTTGTAAGAAACCAGCTTAAACTGGCATCTCTGTCCTAGTCACCTATACTGGGATAGCTGTGTTTTACATAACACCAGAAAAGTACATGGCACAAGCACATCTGTCCTGCAAATGATGCTTCCCACTTACTAAACAGCCACAAGACCCAGACACTCCCGTAACCACCGCATAGCCAGCACAACTACCTAATACACAGGTGCATGCTGCTGTGGCAAATACAAGTATACAAAAAACTGTTCAGTTCACAGGTTTTTTTAAATTGATAGTGGATCCTGCATGTCACCCAGTCAGAGGCTATATGCCCAGCAGAGGTGAGTGGAATGAGTGTTAAGGTCCCATCCGAAATGAGGCCACCTCCGCGTAGTGGATGGGGGACACGTTTTGATCAACAAGTGCACTAAGAGCCTCCATTTCTTGACCATGTGCTGCTGCAACCTTCTTTTTTTATACTCTCTACTTGCCACAGCAGCGTGCACCCATGTATTAGGTAGTTGTACTGGCTATTTTTCTTTTAGTTTTAGTTAAAGGGCATATTTTCAGTCTGTGTAGGATCTGCATATCCCTTTCTTTGAGTGATGTAAGATAAGGACATCACCTAAAAAGAGGTTCCAGGGCAGTAAGACTAAAATATATGCACACACACACATATTGTGGTTTTGATTTTTGCCTGAAGTCTTGTGAATGTGCCTCTTAATATTTTATGCACACTTAGAAGTAGTGTTTGCAAGTTTTGCATTTCCAGTCTTCCAGGTCTGTGTGAGCAAACTATTTTTTGAATTACTACATTTTAGATAGGTTCATTCTAACTTATTAAACAGGGTTCACTGTGTGCAGCCAGTACACAGGAGACATATGTCAAAATTCTGTCAAGAAGGTATGTATATCTCCATTCAGTTTTGGTCCATTTCCTGAACATAAACATTTGGGAAAAGGTCCAAACGTAGTGACTAGGAGACTCCATGGGAAAACTGCAAGTAAATAACATTTTGTATCAGCATCCCTTTTTGCCAGTATATATATATATATATATATATATATATATATATATGGAAATTTCAGCACGGGATGGCCATCAGTGCGGTGCAGGTATCCCCCAGCTTGCCAGGCTGGATATCCAAACAGTTCTCCCCTCAAGGAAACAGCACCAGTCACGGGGTCCGGGTTGAATGCAGATAAAAATCTTTACTGCATTAGAGCATAAGGTGCGACGTTTCGGCTGACAAGCATAGTAAAAAGCACTATGCTTGAAAATGGCTCGTCAGCCGAAACGTCGCACCTTATGCTCTAATGCAAAAAAGATTTTTACCTGCATTCAACCCGGACCTCGTGACTGGTGCTGTTACATTTTTTTGCTTATGTGCGACTTATTTATCAACTGGTTTCAGCCTGTTGATAAATTTCTTTCACATAAGCAATTAAAAAAATTTTTTTTTTGCTTTGGTAGTGGCTTTTTCTGCTCCAGTTTTTTCATGCCACGCCACTTTTTTGAGACTTTCGCACTTGATAAATCTCTGACCACTGCAATCAAAAAGTCACAGAAAAAATGAGTAGTCGCACTTGCAAATTTTTTGCGACAATTTTATGCAAAAAAAATCTATTATATGCTTTGATTAATGTCCGCCACTGTCCCTACACATTGAACTCAGTCTAAAAAGGAAACTTGAAATTATGTTAAACAATAAATTCAATAATCTGTCCAGAATGTATGCATGGAAGAAACACATGTCAGTTAGTTGACATCTGAGATAATTTTGAGTAAACACATGAATATTAAGTCATACTCTGTGTCTAAATATTGCTTACCTTGTCTTCCAATTTAACGCTAATATTACATTCTATATACCAGAATAGCGTTGGTTACATTTACCAAGAAAAACATACATTATTCAGGTTACAGCACTCACACCTTGGGAAATATGAGTGTAATGCATACTGTAACTGTAAAGGAAACTAGACTGTATTATGGGAAACCCTAATGGTCAATCCTCATCTATACAGGAATGTAAAAGGTTTCAATGTCTCCTGGAATAGAATACATTTACAAGCTTTGTCACTGGTCATATGAATCATGACCTCTTGGTTGTAACTGTCCATGAACACGAAAGTAACAATCACAATCCAGTAAAATGTCTACATACAGGAAAGGTAAATGCAGACTGGAGGATTTGCCTGCAGACTCTTAGTCATGGGAGCACAAAGCAATGCATTCACTGAGCCGTATCATCTTGCATCATTTTCCTGGTAATGGCTTTAGTTGCATGACAGTGTACCGGTAAACAGCATCAACATATAGAAGCATTTTACAAGCATGCACACATTGTAAAACTAACAAACTAGGTCATATAGGAAAATGATAAAAACAAGTGAATAGTCTTGATATATCAACCCTGAATTTAAATGGGAACTGTCAGAATCAAAAACTATTGTACATCTTAAACATTACCTTTCTAATACACTTCATAAAAAATGTTTTATCTCCTTTTTATAGAAATCATGGCTTATATAAAGACCACTAGGGGTCCCCATACCACCCAGAACATATTCCTGTCTGGCCGCAGGTTCATCTTTTTCCCAGCAAAAGAACAAAGTCCAGTAAGTGAAGGTGGGATTAGCACTCTCTGTGCTCACTCTAGTCCTGTCTATCAGACTTCTTTTTGAAAACAGAGAGGAGGGGTTATAGAGCGGTCAGAAGTGATTGGATGAAGAGATCCAGCACAGCAGATTCAGGGAGGACGTGAATACATGGTGCGTGAGGGTGGGTTCAGTGCTTGCCTCGGACACATCCCTTTTTGAGCAGTAGATGTCAGAATAAGTGAGCAGCACAAACAAGGGTTTTTTGCGCCAAATACAAGAAGCTAGACACCTAAACAAGACACGTAAAGCATCTGCATGACCTAATGAGTAACATTTATAGGATTTTTTTCTGTGATATGAAATAGCTTTAAAGAATCCAACATGGCTATTTTAATAAATACTTGCATTCTCTATAAAATAATGGCCCTGATTTACTATTGTAAACCTGACCTGTTTTGTCGGGTTGAGCACCAGAATTTCTGTCTATGCCAAAATTTGTGCCAGAATTTCTGTCTGCACCAGAATTTGTGCCAGAAAATCAAAAAGCTCTCCATTTTACTGAGAAAACCAGAAAAAGGCAAAAAAGGTCCCCCTTTAACTGGTTAACGACCAAGGACGTATATATACATGTCCTTGTGCCTTTAATGGGGTATGGCACGGGCTTCCGACTCAAGCCCCCATGTCATACCGGCCAGCCCTCAGCTGATTCTTGAAGCTGACCGGCGTTAATAGCAGACATGCGGCGATTGCCGCGGCTGGCTATTAACCCTTTAGATCGTCGCTGTCAAAGCTGACAGGGGCATCTAAAGGTACATTTAATTGCTTCCTGGTGGATATCCCCCCCCCCCCGGGCAGCGCAATCGAGTGGGGCGATCCTATGCTGGCTGCTGCGCTGTGCAGGGCCAGGCTTTACCAATTGAGCACAGAGCACACAGATCAACGTGGTTCTATGGAACCACATTGATCTGTATGAGGAAACAAATGATTCCTCCTAAAAGTCCCCTAAGTGGACTAAAAGTGTAAAAAAAAAATAAATAATAATTTTAAAACACATTAACCCCTTCCTTATTAAAAGTTTAAATCACCCCCCTTTTACCAAATTCCACATAAAAACATATAAACATAATAAAAATAAACATATGTAGTATCGCCACATGCGTAAATGTCCGAACTATAAAAATATAAGGTTAATTAAACCACACGTTCATTAGCGTATACGAAAAAAAAATTCTAAAGTCCAAAATTGCGTATTTTTGGTCACTTTGTATACCCTAAAAAAATGTATAAAAAGTGATCAAAAGTCAGATCAAAACAATCATGGTAACGATAAAACTTCCGATCACAGTGCAAAAAATGAGCCCTCATACCACCCCATATACAGATAAATAAAAAAGTTATAGGGGTCAGAAGAGGACAATTTTAAACATACTAATTTTGGTGCATGTAGTTTTTTTTAAGTAGTAAAATAAAGAAAACCTATATAAATTGTGTATCATTGTAATCATTTGGCCTACAGAATAAATATATGATGTCATTTTTACCGAAAAGTGCACTGCGTAGAATCGGAAGCCCCCCAAATTATTTTTTTTCTGGGTTTGCCATAAATGTTGTGGTCAAATGATTGATGTCATTACAAAGTACAATTGGTGGCGCAAAAAATAAGCCCTCATATGAGTCTGTAGGTGCAAAATTGAAAGCATGATTTTTAGAATGTGCATAAACAGAAAAACCCATGGTTCTTAAGGGGTTAATAAGACCCCACTGTTTGTAAAAAAGAGAAAGAATCAATTTAAATGCATTATGAGAACATAACATTTGTAATATAATTTAGATTAAAATACAGCTCTTCGGATTAGATCTATTGACTGAAAGCCTTCTTTATTTACATACAAGTAGCTTATAGTTGTTTGAGTTTGTCATCAGAAATGATTCCATGGTGGTACCAGTGAATTCTCCACAGGACTGCCAGTAATTGTACCACATTATCTTAAATGGGTACTCCGGTGGCATATGTGTTTTTTCAGTTTCTACTTACCCTTGCAGGTGAGTTTTCTTGTTATCTCTGGTCTCGTGCTTGCTCTTTGTTTGTCTTTCTTTTCCTTTCTTTGCACAAGTGTGTCCATGTAGTGTAGCATCTATTTATGTTTTGCCTTTGTTTTAGAAACCACAGCTCCCAGCATGCCTTGTAGCCTTACTCCTCTTCCAGTGCCCTGCCCAACTTGTTTTGCGTTGCCGCCCAGCCCCGTTTATGAGCGTCTTTTTAGTTTTTCTTTCCCCTTTAGCACTCCCTTTCCCCGCCCTGCTCATTAGTATACTCATCCCACCCTCACTGTCAGCTTCTCTGCCCACAGTCCCCACATCAGGGAATGAATGAATTGCCAGCCACAGCTCGCTGTCCCCACATCAGGCAAGTAATCATATGTGACCCGTGGGCGCTGCTCTGCTTCTCCCCCCCCCCCTCCCAATGAATTGTCATCCGCAGCGCGCTGTCCCCACATTAGGGTACTAATCATGTGTGACCCGTGGGTGCTGCTCTGCTTCATGCAATTCCCCCCCCTCCCCCCACCAAAGTGATGTCCTCGCAAGGGTTAAAGGACATCTGTACTGATAAATTTTTACATATTCCACTGCCCGGGCTGCAAAAATAAACAAAATAAACTTTGACTCACCTTTCTGCGTTCCCCTGTTGCTACGAGGTAGCCCATTGCTGCGTCCGGTGATACGCTGACGGCTCTGTGATGTTCCCGTCCCCAGGAAGCAGCATGAGGATCGTGAGGCCATTACCGTAGCAACAGGGGAACGCAGGAAGGGGAGTAAAAGTTTATTTTGTTTATTTTTGCAGCCCGGGCACAGGAATATGTAAAATTAATCAGTACAGATGTCCTTTAACCCTTACTGGGACATCGCTTTGGGGGGGTGGTGGAAGAGCAGAAAGCAGAGCAGCACCCGCAGGTCACATATGATTAGTTCCCTGATGTGGGGACAGCGCGATGCGGATGACAATTCATTGGGGGGGGGAGAAGAAGGAGAGCAGCGCCCGCGGGTCACATATGATTAGTTCCCTGATGTGGGGACAGCGCGATGTGGATGACAATTCATTGGGGGGGGGAAGAAGGAGAGCAGCGCCCACGGGTCACATATGATTAGTTCCCTGATGTGGGGACAGCGTGATGCGGATGACAATTCATTGGGGGGGGAAGAAGGAGAGCAGCGCCCGCGGGTCACATATGATTAGTTCCCTGATGTGGGGACAGCGCGATGCGGATGACAATTCATTCCCTGATGTGGGGACTGCGGGGTGAGAAGCTAACAGTGTGCCCGCGGGGGAAGTCATGATATCGCTGTAGCTGACATGTTACTAATTCCCCCGCCATGGGGACTGTGCCCTTCCGGGCGCATGGTCCCCATGGCGGGGAAGGGGTTACATGTCAGCCGCAGCGCTGATACAGAGTATTCAGTACATTGTGAGCTGGGCGCAGGGCTGGCTGACAGCGAGAGGAGACATCCATCTTTCGGCAACAATTCAATGAATATTCATTACAGGGATGTGGAAAAGGGGCGAAACCATTGAAGGAGAAAAGAAAAACAGCAACGCCTGCAGCACTGACATCTTGTCCACAACAGTGAACAAACATGGCCGCAGGTGTGGACGACAATCAAAAGCAACCAGAAAAACTACTGAACTTCCGTCACAGAAAAGAGGTCAGTAAAAAACATATATGCTGTGGACAGATGTATAACATGTGAAATACAAAAATGCTAAACTCACTACAAACACGCAAGGTAACTCTAAAACTGTGGTACCGGAGTACCCCTTTAAAGGGGTACTCCGGCGCTAAGACATCTTATCCCCTATCCAAAGGATAGGGGATAAAATGACTGATCGCGGGGGGTCCCGCCGCTGGGGACCCCCGTGATCTTGAACGCAGCACCCCATTACAATCAGTCCCCGGAGCACGTTCGCTCCGGGTCTAATTACTGGCGATCATGGGGCCCGAGCATTGTGACGTTACGGCCCCACCCCCGTGTGACGTCATGCTCAGCCCCCTCAATGCAAGCCTATGGGAGGGGGCATGGCAGCTGTCATGCCCCCTCCCATAGGCTTGCATTGAGGGGACAGAGTGTTACATCACACGGGGGAGGGGCCGTGATGTCCCAATGCTCTGGCCCCATCATCGCCAGTAATCAGACCCGGAGCGAACATGCTCCTGGGACTGATTGTAACGGGTGCCGTGTGCAAGATCACGGGGGTCCCCAGTGGCGGGACCCCCGCGATCAGGCATCTTATACCCTATCCTTTGTATAGGGGATAAGATGTCTTAGCACAAGAGTACCCCTTTAAGTGGGGGGTGTTACACACTGTGTTTTATGATTTCCATCGGGCTTTTAGACCCACAAGTGGATCCAGCAGAAAGGAGAAGTAATAGACCTTTCTGTTATATTTACCATTCATTTTGAATCCACTTCTGGATTTGGCCAAAAAAACAGACACAAAATTCTGTGTGAGTGTGTCCTCCTTAAGGGCTGTACTGCACGACTCCAACCCAATATGAAAACTGTTCTCCTAGATGGGTAGTTGTTTACTGAGCCTACTGTATGGCTTTTCTGTTTACTAAGGCTGCATTCACATCTCATTTTTGCAATACGGTTCCAGTGTAAAAACTGAATGGAACAAGTCATTGAAAACCATATGCCAAACGTAGCAACTGGCTGTGTACGTTTTGCATCATTTACGTTTTTTTATACATTTTTTTTTTTTTTTGGTGGTCTATGGGAACAGTACTGAACCGTATGTGCGTACGGTTCCATCCGGTTTGCACAATACGGTTTTGCAGTTTGCACATGTGCAGTTCTTCCCACAAATAGAACATGAAGAACTTTATTTAATTAAGGATAAACATAAAACCGTATCTGTTTTTTTTAAACGTATTAAACCATATGCAACCAGACATTCGTTTTTAAACCATATACGGTTTAAAACTGTACAGAGGTATATACGGTTGTCCACGGTTTTATACGGTTCGGTCCGGTTTTGAGACTTTTTTTACAATAAAATCGGATACAGGAACCGTATTGCAAAAACGAGATGTGAATGGAGCCTAAATTATATAAATTGATATAACATATAAACTCTATGCATCTTATTTTAATCTAGTAACATAACAATGACAAACCTATGACATACTTTAGTATTAAAAAAAAAAAACCCTAGGCAATTTACACATGGTCACAAACCGTTTCACCTAGAAAAAATTGTCTTCCACTGAAATTAATGTGATTGTGTGGAAAAATTTATGACACCAATTTTCCTTTTGGTCCCTAAAATGTTGGAATCCTAAAGAGCCTCATTTATAAGCCTAATTTCTAAGCATGATCTGCAGGAAAAAGAAAAGTTAAAGCCCAAATGTCAAGAATCTGCTATGCCAAAGCTGCCGTTAATGTGATCAGAGCCTTAAATGTAACAGTGTTGCCTAATGTTATAAAGATACAAGTAAACTGGAAGACATAATATATCAGACAGGAACAGAGGTCCAGGAACGTCCACACACATGGTCATTACAATGGGAATATATCCAAACAGTGTTCACCCACATGACATTAAAGGGGTATTCCAGGCCAAAACTTTTTTTTATATATCAACTGGCTCCGAAAAGTTAAACATTTGTAAATTACTTCTATTAAAAAATCTTAATCCTTCCAATAGTTATTAGCTTCTGAAGTTGAGTTGTTGTTTTCTGTCTAACTGCTCTCTGATGACTCACGTTCCGGGAGCTGTGCAGTTCCTATGGGGATATTCTCCCAACAGCTCCCGGAACGTGACATCATCATTGAGCAGTTAGACAGAAAACTTCAGAAGCTAATAACTATTGGAAGGATTAAGATTTTTTAATAGAAGTAATTTACAAATCTGTTTAACTTTCCGGAGCCAGTTGATATATATGAAAAAAAGGTTTTGCCTGGAATACCCCTTTAAATTAGCAGACATCAAAAAAGTCAAACACTCAAAGGGTTAAGCTGCTTAAAAGTGTAAAGACCTTGTTGAGCGTTTTATTTTTTCCTCAGTGAATGACTATAGAAAACAGTGCCAGGACACCTCGGAGTATATGAATCTAGCTTTCCTCTTAACATTTTGTCTTAACCTCTTAAGAACCCATGACGTATGCATACGTCATGGGTCCCGGTCCTGCGATATAACGCGGGGTCACACGGTGACCCCGCATCATATCGCGGCGGGCCCGGCGTCATAGTGAAGCCGGGACCCGCCTCTAATAGCGCGCGGCACTGATCGCTGTGCCGCGTGCTATTAACCCTTTAGCCGCGCGCTCAAAGCTGAGCCGCGCGGCTAAAAACGAAAGTAAAAGTGCCCGGCTAGCTCAGGGAGCTGTTCGGGATCGCCGCGGTATAATCGCAGCATCCCGAACAGCTGTAGCACAGGAGGAGGTCTTCTTACCTTCTCCTGCGCTGTCCGATCGCCGAATCAATGCTTCAAGCCTGAGATCCAGGCTTGAGCATTCAATCGCCGAAAACACTGATTGATCCATTCCTATGGAGATGGATCAATCAGTGTAAAAGATCAGTAAATGCAATGTTATAGCCCCTTATGGGAGCTATAATGTTGCATAAGAAAAGTGTAAAAAAATCATTAACCCTTTCAATTATCCCTTCCCCTAATAAAAGTTTAAATCACCCGGCATTTCCAAAAATAAAAAAAACATTATGTAAATAATAATAAAAATAAACATATGTGGTATCGCCGCGTGCGGAAATGTCCGATTTATAAAAATATACCGCTTTTTAAACCGCTTGTTCAATGGCGTACGCGCAAAAAAATTCCAAAGTCCAAAATAGCGCATTTTTGATCACTTTTTATACCACAAAAAAGTGAATAAAAAGTGATCAAAAAGTCTGATCAGAACAAAAATGGTACCGCTAAAAACTTCAGATGACGGCGCAAAAAATGAGTCCTCAAAGCGCCCTGAACACAGAAAAATAAAAAAGTTATAGGGGTCAAAAAATGACCATTTTAACCCCTTAAGGACTCAGGGTTTTTCCGTTTTTGCACTTTCGTTTTTTCCTCCTTACCTTTTAAAAATCATAACCCTTTCAATTTTCCACCTAAAAATCCATATTATGGCTTATTTTTTGCGTCGCCAATTCTACTTTGCAGTGACATTAGTCATTTTACCCAAAAATGCACGGCGAAACGGAAAAAAAAATCATTGTGCGACAAAATCGAAAAAAAAACGCCATTTTGTAACTTTTGGGGGCTTTCGTTTCTACGCAGTGCATATTTCGGTAAAAATTACACCTTATCATTATTCTGTAGGTCCATACGGTTAAAATGATACCCTACTTATATAGGTTTGATTTTGTCGCACTTCTGGAAAAAATCATAACTACATGCAGGAAAATTTATACGTTTAAAAATGTCATCTTCTGACCCCTATAACTTTTTTCCATGTATGGGGTGGTATGAGGACTCATTTTTTGCGCCGTGATCTGAAGTTTTTATCGGTATGATTTTTGTTTTGATCGGACTTTTTGATCACTTTTTATTCATTTTTTAATGATATAAAAAGTGACCAAAATACGCTTTTTTGGACTTTGGAATTTTGTTGCGCGTACGCCATTGACCGTACGGCTTAATTAATGATATATTTTTATAGTTCGGACATTTACGCACGCGGCGATACCACATATGTTTATTTTTTATTTTTTTTACACTGTTTTATTTTTTTTATGGGAAAAGGGGGGTGATTCAAACTTTTATTAGGGAAGGGGTTAAATGACCTTTATTAACACTTTTTTTTTACTTTTTTTTTGCAGTGTTATAGGTCCCATAGGGACCTATAACACTGCACACACTGATCTCTAATGCTGATCACTGGCGTGCATTAACACGCCTGTGATCAGCATTATCGGCGCTTGACTGCTCCTGCCTGGATCTCAGGCACGGAGCAGTCATTCGTCGATCGGACACCGGGGAGGCAGGTAAGAGCCCTCCCGGTGTCCGATCAGCTGTTCGGGACGCCGCGATTTCACCGCGGCGGTCCCGAACAGCCCGACTGAGCAGCCGGGTCACTTTCACTTTCACTTTAGAAGCGGCGGTCAGCTTTGACCGCCGCTTCTAAAGGGTTAATACCGCACATCGCCGCGATCGGCGATGTGTGGTATTAGCCGCGGGTCCCGGCCGTTGATTAGCGCCGGGACCCACGCGATATGATGCGGGATCGCGGCGCGATCCCGCTTCATATCGCGGGAGCCGGCGCAGGACGTAAATATACGTCCTGCGTCGTTAAGGGGTTAAACGTATACATTTTCCTGCATGTATTCATGATTTTTTTCGGAAGTGATACAAATTCAAACCTTTATAAGTAGGGTATCATTTTAACCGTATGGACCTACAGAATAAAGATAAGGTATCATTTTTGACAAAAAATGTACTGCGTAAAAATAGAAGCCCCCAAAACTTACAAAATAGTGTTTTTTCATCAATTTTGTCGCACATTGATTTTTTTTCCCGTTTCACCGTAGATTTTTGGGTAAAATGACTAATGTCATTACAAAGTAGAATTAGTGACGCAAAAATTAAGCCATTATATATAATTTTAGGTGAAAATTTTTAAGAGTTATGATTTTTTAAAGTTAAGGAGGAAAAATTGAAAATGAAAAAACGGAAAAAGCCCGAGTCCTTAAGGGGTTAAAGGGGTACTCCCCCTGGAAATCTTTTTTTCTTTTTTTTAATCCACTGGTGCCAGAAAGTTAAACAGATTTGTAGAATACTTCTATTTAAAAATAATAATCCTTCCAGTACTTTTTATTCTTTTTGAATTTCCTTTCTGTCTGACCACAGTGCTCTCTGCTGACACCTCTGTCCATTTTAGGAACTGTCCAGAGCAGGAGAAGTTTGCTATGGGGAATTGCTCCTGCTCTGGACAGTTCCTGACATGGACAGAGATGTCAGCAGAGAGCACTGTGGTCAGACATAAAGGAAATTCGAAAAGAAAAGAACTTCTTCTAGAACATACAGCAGCTGATAAGTACTGGCAGGATAAGATTTTAAATAGAAGTCATTTACAAATCTGTTTAACTTTCTGGCACCTGTTGAGTTAAAAATAAGATGTTTTCTAGTGGAGTACCCCTTTAAAATTACTTGAGCCATTGAAAGTATTTAATAGTGGCTGGGGAATTTCTGGCCTGGCAGTGGAACACATTGGAAAACCATTAGGTTGACTCCGCTGGTTGTCTAACCCTTGAGCACTTTTGCAAATCTATTTACTGATAACTATATATACCCTGCTCTCCAGTATGAATATGCACATAAAGTTATTTCCTGAAATGTACATGTCCCCTAGAAGGGGTTTCCCCATTTCTTTTTTTTTTTTTTTTACATATTTTTATTTAAACGTATCCTCAATTTACAAGCAGTCAGGGTCCATTCACATAAGAGACCTGTTCCATATGTTTTATTTTGCCAAAGTCTGGCACCAACTTATAGCTAAGATTTACGCTGCTCACCATTTGCAACTCTGGCATAGAATAGAGGCCGAGAATTTAATTCCAACAAAGAGGGTCCATCATTATTATATTGGAATGGACTGGTTAAAGGGGTAATCCAAAACTAGACAAAAGGGTCTGCTCTTTTTCCAAAAACCATGCCGAAACTCAGTCCATAGACAAAGAGGAGGTTTCTTGGGGGAAAAAAAAAAGATAAAATCTTATGCAAAGGGAAACCTGAAGTACATTCACATAATGCCTAATGGTTGGGAAGTAAACTATTGCTATATAAAGGCTGCAGCCCTCATACTAAGGCACTGTTCTGGGGTTCAGAACAACTTTTGATTAGTTTTTAGGCCAACTTTGCCACTGTCTAGATAACATTGAGGGTATGTTCACACATGCTTATTTTTGCTGCTACTCCTAGAGTGTATTTGGAGGTGATGTTTCAGTGCAATTTTGTGATTGTCCTTTTACTATGACTTTCAAAATGCTAAGAAAAAAAAGCCCAAAAAATTTGTAGTAAATATAAGCATGCCATTTTCTGCTGAAAACTAATGCACACTTATTTAATATGATTTGTTCACATGGCATAACAAAAATAGTAAGTAGCATGACTTCGACTTAAACAATTGGGGAACTTTGTATTCCCACTTTAAAGTCCAAATCAGGTCACAGTTTTTGTCATGATTTTTAAAATCACTGCAGAAATTCTGTGGTTTTGCAGCAGTTTCTGAAAACAAAACAAGAAAAATTTCAACTTGGGCTCACCATGTGAATAAGTAATACCGTATATACTCGAGTATAGGCCGAGTTTTTCAGCACGATTTTTCGTGCTGAAAACACCCCCCTCGGCTTATACTCGAGTGAACTCCCCCACCCGCAGTGGTCTTCAACCTGCGGACCTCCAGAGGTTTCAAAACTACAACTCCCAGCAAGCCCGGGCAGCCATCGGCTGTCCGGGCTTGCTGGGAGTTGTAGTTTTGAAACCTCCGGAGGTCCGCAGGTTGAAGACCACTGCGGCCTTCAACATCATCCAGCCCCCTCTCACCCCCTTTAGTTCTGAGTACTCACCTCCGCTCGGCGCTGGTCCGGTCCTGCAGGACTGTCCGGAGAGGAGGTGGTCCGGTGGGATAGTGGTTCCGGGCTGCTATCTTCACCGGGGAGGCCTCTTCTAAGCGCTTCGGGCCCGGCCTCAGAATAGTCACGTTGCCGTGACAACGGCGCAGAGGTGCGTTCATTGCCAACGTACTTCTGCGTCATTGTCAAGGCAACGCCTCTATTCCGGGCCGGAAGCGCGGAGAAGAGGCGCCCCCGGTGAAGATAGCTGCCCGGAACCACTATCCCACCGGACCACCTCCTCACCGGACCACCTCCTCACCGGACAGCCCTGCAGGACCGGACCAGCGCCGAGCGGAGGTGAGTACTCAGAACTAAAGGGGGTGAGAGGGGGGCTGGATGATGTGTAAGGCCGCAGTGGTCTTCAACCTGCGGACCTCCGGAGGTTTCAAAACTACAACTCCCAGCAAGCCCGGACAGCCGATGGCTGCCCGGGCTTGCTGGGAGTTGTAGTTTTGAAACCTCTGGAGGTCCGCAGGTTGAAGACCACTGAGGGCGAATGATGAGAAGAGGATGATGAAGGGGGGATGTGGGGATGATGAAGGGGGGTGGGGATGATGAAGGGGGGGGGGTGTGGGATGATTACAAGGGGATGATGAAGGGGGGATGTGTGGGATGATAAGGGGATGATGAAGGGGGGATGTGTGGGATGATAAGGGGATGATGAAGGGGGGATGTGCGGGATGATAAGGGGATGATGAAGGGGGGATGTGTGGGATGATGACAAGGGGATGATGATGAGGATGTTAATGACGGGTCTGGATGATGACAGGGGGGGATGAGGTATTTCCCACCCTAGGCTTATACTCGAGTCAATAACTTTTCCTGGGATTTTGGGTTGAAATTAGGGGTCTCGGCTTATACTCGGGTCGGCTTATACTCGAGTATATACGGTAATAAATAATTGTGCATTAGTTGTCAGTGGAAAAATGTCATACTATTTACATGAGTCATTTTTGAGGCTTTTTATTTTTTAAGTCATAGCAAAAAGTACAAACACAAACTTGTACTAAACATCTCCTCTAAATACACTCTAAAGGTCATTAAAACAGTGGCAAATACAGCCTAAAACTCAGTGGAAGTTGTACTAAGCACCAGGACCATGCTATAGTAACAGCAATCTGTAAATAGCATTACTTTACTGCCCAACCATTAAAAGTACAGGAGGCTCGGCTTTAGCAATGAATCTATATATTTATGTCCTGCAGGTCTTACAGTTGGCACTGAATGTTCATGGCATATCGAACACATATTTAATAAGAGGAAATGTCCTTCAAAACCAACCTCTCAAGAGTTATCCAGGCACGTGCAATAGAAGACTTGATCAATTTTAATAATTTTCTTAAATTTGAATGAAATTTTAAATGAATTGTGCTGAATCTTAAGTATTTCTCCATATAGATTGTTATAGTAAAAAAGTAAATAGAAATCACAAGTATAATGCACACAATAGAGCCTGTGTATAGAGCAGAATATGGAGCTGTACAGCTCTGTAGGGCTCCTTGTATTCCCCCATAGAAAAGCTTTTAGCAAAATGCTACAACAGAATCCATAAGGAATACATTTGTGGGCTTCTTACAAAACTGAAGGCCTGTGAAGATACAATAGAATGTGCATGCAGTTCTATTGGGGCCCTATTTTTTTTGCCCAATTTGCCCAACCTCTTACGCTGTAGCTGATTGTAACTGTATACCACTGTATCTTGTAAATTATTGGTGCTGTAAATAAATTTAAAATTATTACAATATTTGCCTAAATATTGTTGCTAGAAAACTACGTTTGTTGCCCAAACCAAGATGTCGGAGCTATAAGAAAGAGACACATTGTCCCCTGAGTGACCTCAATGTGCAGCATATTCCACCAGTAAAGATGCCGTCTATGTATGTATTCAGCAGGCATATTGCTCATTTCATGTAAGATCTTCCCTTTTACTGTCTGCCAAAGCCTATAAAAGTAGAGCAGGCGTGACATTTACAGCAATAAATGTAATGTTATGTATAACGTCCCCCCGTCATTGTTAACATTTGTTTACCATGTATTGTAAAATAAGGGGGGAAAATTTTTCAAGAACAATCAGGAAATTACATGGCTGAACAAACAGTCTTTCTTCCATATGTTAAAGCCAGGGCTACATTTTTTTTTTTGTAGCCCCAAACATTTCAGTATAGCAAGAGCATAAAATGATGCTTAGAAATGTGATACACATTTTCATTTCACACTTCATCAGCTTCTACAACCAGACCTTGGTGAAATGTAAGACAGGGCCTGGAAACCGGCCACATCTACCAAGGTAAGAGCCGATGATCACATCTCTGTTATGTATTTTAATTATTAGACATTACTGAGGGCCATTAAAAGGGTGCAGAGGGCATCAATAGTAAAACTCACAGTATGAGCTAATGCCTACACTCCACCTTGCACACTGTAGAGTTCCCAATTTTCTCAGCCAATGTATTATTTCTTGAAACAAAAGATTTTGTCACTATAGAAAGGAGAATCATTGATTTAAAAGTAACCTGTAACAATACTAAGAAAATACATAATTTACTACAGTAGACCACACACACACCAATATGGCTCAAATGATCATTTGCATAGGAGTAGCTAAATGTCTTTACACAGGATTCTGTTTTAATATAATTGTATACCTAGGTCGCTTTTAAGGGTGTGTACACACTCCATATTTTCTGCAGCAGCTTTGTTTTTTTTTAAGTCTGTAGGGAATTAAAGTTGCAGCAAAGAGGATAATCTTTTAAAAAATCTTATCCACATGTCATAGAAAAATAAAAAACATTCACAGAATCCTTGTGGAGTCTGACACAACCACGTGCAGAAATGCATAGCATACACTGAGGATTTATCATGGTTTTGAAACAAATCCACAATGATATTTTATTTTCTACACTTCGGTGCATAAACACAGAGGATTCACAGCAAGATCTGCAAATATGAAGTTTTAACTCTCATAACTGTAACTGTCTTATTATTTTCATAAAATAAAGGCATTTATAAAAATAAATTATTTAAACGGGCACTGTCAAAGGTATTTTTTTTATTTTCTTCATCTAGTCTAATTAATCAACTTTCTAATGTATTTTTTGTTAAAAAAAATTAATTTTTATACTTTTTCTTCATTTATTAAATTTCGGCCACTATGGGTCTCCCTTGCTGTCCTGCCAGCATTTCTTGTATCTTCGCTATCATGGTTTGGTCTACTGCTTGCCTTGTAGGAACCTAAAATCTGGAAATGCGGGTGGGACTTCGGCTCTTCAAAGCTCTCACTCTCTGCCTGTCAATCAAGCAGACAAGAGCGAGCGTTGTGCGTGGCAGATCTGCTCAGATCTTCCTCCTTTCTGTGTTACACATGCAAAAAGGAGGGGATTGGGAAGCAGCCTGCTGCGATTGGTTGCCCCATCTATGCTGTGGTCGCAAGTGCAGCACAAAAGAGAGAGGGCAGAAGTTCTCCCCTGCAGGGCTTCCGATGATGTCGCGCCTGCTGTGGAACATCTCCTCCAGAACGCCGGAGCTCACTGAGTGTGAGCTGAAGAAAGAGGGGAAAATAAAGTTAAAGAAGGTAAAATATAAAAAATGAAGGTGGGAGAAGCGTTAACAGAATGGTAGGAATGAATGGGGAGGGGAGGAAAAAATAATACCTAATATAGTACTAATAGTACCAGGTAATATATTATTTAATATATTAATGTAACATATTATTGTAGTCTGGCCCCTCTTGCCTAAAAAACTCAAAACAAAAATACATGTTAAAACAGCAACCCTTACTCCGCTCATAGTTGCCTTAACTATGCTCTGTCAGTCTCCGTACAGACAGAAGCAGGGATGGCACAGATGGGTCATGGCAAAGTATGCTCTGCTGTACCCAGAGCTGTCTCTCCTTAAATAGGCTTACCGTGTAGCAAACATTTTTATTGAAAGATCACCAGGTATAACCAGGCATGCAATGCTCGCACAGCTGTATCCAGTGCTCTAGGTCTTTCTAAACAGATTTACCCAATATAGACAGAGAGAATCAGGTACAGTAATGGGGAAACAAACCTTTTATAGAGTCAGAGAGAGGGCACTGGGTAGCGTAGAGTGCACACTGCTGTAGGTCTGTAGAAGTACTGTGACACAAAACTTCAATAACCGTTCTTGCCCTACATTTGGCTATGTGCTTCGGTATAATAAAGATTTGAACCATGGATTTCGCAAGTGAGTGTTGCACGTCTGTTTCTCTGCCGGAGAATGTGTATCTATATTTATTGTGAACTGAGCACCACCGAAATCTCTCGCAGTACCAGGCGAGTTTTGCTCACTATTTCTATAATATAGATCTCTATCATTTGCTTTTGGTTCATATATACATATATATACACACACATACATATACAAAGGAGAAAAAGAGCAGCACTACTGAAGGATGATGCTAGGGTGCCTGCAGGTGGAGAACCCAGGTCAAGGTCTCATAGTATACTCCAAACAAAAGAATCACTTGCAACACTCCAATAGATGCAAAACATGGATAGCTTTATTCCATCATGTGAACAGGATGCAACGTTTCTGTTGCCCATGCAACCATGATTTTTTATTTTATTTAGAATGTAGAAGTTCTTTTGCCTCTTTATATTAGGCTTTGGAATGTTGTAATCAGCTGTCAAGGGAAAACCATACCCACAACGCTTTGCATCCTGCTTTATGAATTATGAATTGCTATTTTTTCCTGTGCATTCTCTGGTTTAATTTATCCTACAGTCATCCAGAAGATACCAAAGGGTAAATATAACAAAAGCACACAGCTAGGCTTTAGACGCCAGCACTGAGTAGAACAGCTTCAGAATGGGAACAAATTGATTTACACATTTATAGGCTTGGTAGTAAACATCTGAGCATAAACCTTTCTGCTCACCTTAAGAAATTCTAAATAAAAAGGAAATCTCAATGCTATTCACACTCTCAGTATGAACAGTAAACCAGTAAGGGTAGTGTCTCCTCTGGGGAAAACATCAGCCTTCTTAAAAGAAGAAAGCATATACAGTATACGTATATGTCACTAGAACGAAGCAGCAGTCTAGACGGTATATTGCCAACAGATTTGTGAGTGATGCAAATTCAGGAGAAAGCGCTGGAAATAACTAAATTTACTGGGAAGCAGCCAGACCTTCCTCCTGCTGAAGTGCTTTTCCAGGGGTACAGAAGTAGTGCAAAGTTTAATTTGAAATTGGAAACTGAAGCTACAGATTACATGTTTTATCCATACATAATCTAGATACTCAAGCAGTTACACAAGAGTGGATAGCAAAGTCTCCATGCATCAAAACCTAGACAGGGAAAGGAAAAAATTATACAAAAAATAAAGTGGCTTTAATTTTTAGTCTTTTTGTCTGTTTTCTTATAGGTACCTTTTGGCTGAGATTTAACACATGGCATTAATTTGTAATCAGGACTAAGGAGCAACTGAATGGCAGCTTTCACTGTCACAAAGTGGTCTTCTGTAGTCCGCTATGGCCCTTACTGATGGTTGCAAGGCCATGTCAGATAACCTCAGGGATGTCAGTTCTAGATTATACTTAGTGCTCAAGGCAGTGTGAGCCTCAGCATGCATGCCCCCTCTTTGCCTTGATTGATGTGCAAGACTCAGTCCCGGAAGCCTTGTTATATACATCAGTCAATCAACCAAAACAGGAAAGGGTGGGGGGAAGGAGGAGGGTGCATGCTGTGGCTCACACAGCCTCTTTCACACTTGAGCTCTGAGCATGATCTAGAGCTGACAGATTCCCTTGAACCAAGTAGAATGCCAAAACAAGCACAAAATGAGTCAGTAATGTTATTAAACCTGAGATGACTTTAGACAGAGAAATACCTTTGGAGAGTATGCTTATTCTTGTCATAACTACTTGTTCTACATTATAGTAGCATTTTTTGTAAGACATCATTAGGCAATGCAGAGACACTTTACATATAAAGGTTGAAAGAGAAGGAAAAGTATATGTTCTGGGAAGTGTGGGTTCATATGGATTCTATCTTATAGAAGAGAAGGAGCTGAACAGATTGACATACAATTTGTGGGGACAGACGAAGTAGAATTTGTAATCTATTAATTTACAGTACTGCTCATTCTTATAATTCTGTTAATATATATTATATAGCACTAGATAAGTACACTCACCTCAGACAAACCAGACACTTTTCCCTTCTCTAATGGCTTTGTGATGGATGGAGTATATACTTTAGAATCGGACAACGGACTTCCTTTCATGTAATGCTTTCCTGCTTCAAAAATTTCTACTTCAACCATTTTCCCCATGAACGCTAAGTCTTTTGGGACAAGGACCTTGAGAAAACAAATATTACATAGAAGAAAAGAATAACATCTTATTTAGTAAAAAGTAACACAGATACTAAGGGATTTATTTACAGATCTTAGCAATGTCAATGGTAAGCACTGAGAATAAAAGCTACTGGGTCCCTATGTAATATCTATAAAGGGCCCCACTTATTAAGTGCCATTTATAACACTGGTGTCTTCTTATGTGATAGGGTGACCCCTCAGACACCTGGACCCAGGAGAGACAGCTACCATCTACCCCTACAGCTATGCCTCTGTTTATGTAACTTACTGTGCATTTAGATATGACTGAACGTATAGTCAATAAAGACAAAATTGTGCAGTCTTAAAGGGGGACTCCAGTGGAAAACAATTTATTTTAAATCATCTGGTGCCAGAAAGTTAAACAGATTTGTAAATTACTTGTATAAAAAAAATCTTCACCCTTCCAGTACTTATCAGCTGCTGTATACTACAGATAAAGTTGGGTTGCTCTTTTCCATCTGACCACGGTGCTCTCTGTTGACACCTCTGTCCATGTCAGGAACTGTCCAGAGTAAGAGCAAATCCCCATAGAAAACCTCTCCTGCTTTGGACAGTTCCTGACACAGACAGAGGTGTCAGCAGAGAGCACTGTGGTCAGACAGAAAAGAACAACTTAACTTCCTCTTTAGTATACAGCAGCTGATAAGTACTGGACGGGTTAAAATTTTGTAAAAGAAGTAATTTAAAAATCTGTTTAACTTTCTGGCACCAGTTGATTTGAAAAAAAATAGTTTCCATCGGAGTACCCCTTTAAGAATGATTCCATACAGCAGCTTTCAGAGACATTAATGCTTTTCTTAAATGCTTAAGTGTTAACCAAAGCTGGTAAGGTTTCCAGGAATGTAATGTAAATTTAATAGATGTAATTAAAACTGCATTTCAAATTACTATTGTCTTATGAAAAGCAGACAGTAAAAATTAGTATAATTAGGTTTTAATCTAAAACTCCTCCTGAACACACACAGTACAACTATAGAGCAGTGTGAAGTGCTGCCGACAAGATGAAAAAAAAAAAGGAAACAAACATGTGCTACAAATGTGCAGTGAACATAGCCTAAAGTAAAAATAATATAAAACTGTACACATAAGAGAGGTCACAGGAATAACTGATCTGTGACATTTGTATGTCATTCTTCACAAAACACAAACTTTAACAAACAAGTCTTAGCCTAAAAAGTGTTGTTAAAGGTAATCTCATCAGTGTCACCCGCACTAACCTATTGGTAGAGACGTGTAGTGCTGGTGACAATGATGAGAAAGATGCTCACCTATCCCTGATCTGTGGTCCTGTTCATCTATTATCTTCCTCGTTCAGGTGGCAGGATTGGTGCAGGGACAGTACTCCAGGAGCACGCTGACGTCACCGCTGCTGCTTCCCCAAGCTTGCTCGTAGCGCGGCCTAGTAAAGAAGCAGCTGTGACGTCAGTGTGCTCCTGGAGCACTGCCAGGGCAGTAAGGAAGATAACAGGCAAAGGGATCAGGGATGGTTAAGTATCATTATCAGTGTCAACCACACCACAATAGGGTGGGTGACAGTGATGACAGATTACAGATTAGGCAGGCAAAGAGATTAGTAGCCACAAAAGAAGAAAAGTCTACATCTGCAAAAATGTACAGATCCCTTTCTGTTAGAGAGGGTAAGCAAAAGGTTTACCCCTCATACTTATTGCACCTTTGTCAGGGGGTACAGCACTCAAAGTAGGTTTATCTGTGCTTTGTCTTATTGCTGGTTTGCCATCCATTACTGTGTTGAACATAAAACTATGGATGTTAGGTCAATAATACTATAACCTTCACCCATTGTGGCTCAAACGTTACATGACATTGTCTAAATATAGGGGAACAAGAACTTAAGCTAAATACATTAGATGGATGGGTTGTGATGACAGTATATTGCCCAAATGTCTTTCCGTTCTGCAATGTTGTATGTAATTTGTCACTTACCTGCTCATAGTAACGGTTGTGGGCTACATAGTACTGGAGGTTGAAAGATTCTTCTGTTACTAAAACTTGTTGTCTTTGACCGATCTGTAAAAAAACGATATTAACATAATGGTGAAATGGGTTATGTGAAGCATTATGACACTAAGATGTAGCCCTTCAGTCAACATAAAACAGATACTGTTGGATGATGATATGTTTAAGATGGTACAATGCCTTATACTAACTATAGTAACAATCATTCTACAGATACATCACTTTGCCAACCTGATGAAGCAGGTTGTAACCCTCAGAGTGGAATACAAAATTGGCTCCCAATCAATGGCAGCCTAGGTAGTTCATAGGGGCTCCAGCGCTTTCTACCTGTCAAATTCTTTACTACCGATATGTTTTTCTTTTCTTTTTAACCTGCTGGACATATATATTTTATGATTGTGTTCTAGCAATGACCACTACAATGCATACCTCACAAGGTGATTTATAGCCATAACTATAAAACATGATGGATTTTCATTCACATTGCTGAAATATGATGCAACATCTCATAACTATCAAGTATCATGAGAGCTGAGCATTTGTCTGGTAAAATGGACAAGATATTAGAATTAACCAATTCAGTGCAATGGGAATTTTAACAAAATAAGAATATAAAAGGGTTTGAAAGGTCGACCACTTATTCTTGAAGCTCCGTACAATGTGCAGGATGATACAGTTACAAGTAAAAAAAAAATAATAAATTGAAAGTCTTGTGGGGTATTTTCAGCAAGCAGTGGTCATTACCTAGTAAAAGTGGTACAAGGAAGAATAACCAATAAACTGGTAACTGGGTTAAGACACGTTTGCGAGGGCGGCAAATGCTAGCCCATTGGGTCCAACTCAATACTGTAGCACACGTTGCTTAAAAAGTTAACGCTGGCTATAATGTGTTCGAACACAAAATGCATTAATGCTATTTGGAGCTGCCCAGCCAAAGACTGGGCCTGTAGTTCATAGCTGAAAGATGGAGAAATGGGAAAATGTAAAGATTTATGGCCTATTAAAGAACATATTGCTGAAAAGTTAAAGCTGGCTATGATACAAAAGGTGTAATAAACACAGATTGTTAAATCTGATGCTGAATAGCTGTACACTGGTAAGAGTGTGCATGCTGACCTCAGTTTACTTTTAATGCACACATACATCTTTGTGGTCACTTTTGGTTGTAGACATTTTCCTGGAGATGAGATAAGGGATAAATTATAGTAAAAAAGGTAAGTAGACAGAGTGAAAGTGAAGCTCTAGTCAATGTTCTACTAGAAAACGTTGGGTCATGGAATTTATGTGGATGTCACTCTGACATGTACCAATACTTCAGAAGTACATCCCTTTTTATCTACCGTATTCAATAACTGCAGTGGTCTCCCACTGCAGAATAATGTAATGTATCCTGACACACTGCAAAAGTGTTCAGGACAAGGGTTCAAAGTGCTGATCAAGCATCTGTAGAATGTCTCTTGAGGAACAAGTCTGATCCATGGAGGCCCCATCTTACATAAAAAATGACACGACTTAAAGGATCTGCTGCTAATGTCTTGATGCCATATACTACAGGACACCTTCAGAATTCTGTGTAGTCCATGTCTTAAAAGAATCAGAGCTGTTTTCATGGCACGAAGGAAACCCAGTACACAGTACTAGGCTAGTTGTTTTAATGTTATGGTTGACTACATACAAGTGTCAATCTGAACAAGTAAATGTTTCTCTGTTCACTTCCTGCACTATATGGAGGGTTTAACATCACACGGAACGGCTTAACAGTACGGATATTAAAATGTTTGAAAATAGCTTTACAAAATCTATTTACTCTTGTGAAATGTATACCAACTACTGCAGTTCAAACAATTTGGCATTATTGGCAGTCATATCCTAGATCATACCATTTGAGATTCATTTTCTAGTTGTGCCCTCTCCCTGAGATCAAAAGCATCACAAATTGCATGCATTATCTGGGCACGTACAAATGTATTCAATTAACGCGTGCAATATCTTTTACAATGGTTTGAGGCTATAAAGTGTGGGATTATCACACAGAGCACAAGCCTTGACCTCAGAATTCATGGCTAAGGAAATATTGTTATATACCGTACTGTGGACATCCTATATGTTACTGCTGTGTGTTATTTTATAGGGCTGGCTGCAAATCAGATCCATCCAGAAATAAAAGTCAATGTTTCATAAGATACACTAATTGCACACAAAGCAGAAACAGTGTTTGGTGGTAACATGCTACTACAGATCGTATTATTTTACAAAAGCGGATGGTTTTAAGAAATGTGATAGCTAGCAGAGCATATTATGGAATATTCTTAAGCTCTTAGAAGCATACTATAAATAAGCACAACAAAGGTGCCAGATCTATGCGGAATAGCGAAAAAAGACTGCGCTGTTCTGCCAGCCCATATGTCATGGTAAGACTATATATACACAAAAAACTTGAAAATTGACCTGGATATAGGGGCATCAATGACTCATGTTCCAAACTGTGTTAGGGTGCATGCACACCACGTTTTTGTTATACAGTTCCCGTATATGGTTTCAAGTTAAAACCGTATGGAACTGTATGCATTGACTTAACATTGTAAACTGTATGTCAAACGCATCATCCGGTTTAGTCCGTTTTGCATCTCATACGGTTTTGTCCATTTTTTTTACCCGTACCCAAAACTGTAGTTTTTTTTAAACATGGGAGTCAATGGGAACCGTACAGAACTGTATGTGTGTACGGTTCCATCAGGTTTTCACCATATGGTTTTTGACTTTGCACAGTTTTTTTTCTTGGAATCTCAATCAAACAAGTGAAACTTTATTCAAAATGGAGTGAAAAGTTAAAAACGTATACATTTTTTTTCTTAAATAACGGATGCAACCGAACATCATTTTTAAAACCGTTTGTACACTTTTTGATACAGTTTAGTCAGGTTTTGAGGAATCCGTTTTTCATCAAAAACCTGATACAGGAACTGTCTTGCAAAAACATGGTCTGCAAGCACCCTTAAACTGCTTATGAAGTTTACCACCATGAATAGTGCCACCTAGAGAATTCCCATTAATACTGCCATCCAGCACCTCCCCATTATCAGTGCCAGACAGGATCCAGTGTGTCATACAAATAACACATTATTATTATTATTGCTATACAGAGCACCCCACTTTTTGGCAGGAAGTTATTTGCTAATATTCCTCAAATGAATGCACCCATTTTCATCAAGAATACTAAATTACAAAATTAATAGTGCCCAGGATTTCTTAATGACTCCATTTTAATGCTAATCCAACAGTAGAAACATAGACCGCGGCAATCTAGAAGTCACCTTGACAGATGGCTCTTTGCTTCAGAGGAGCTGTGCCAAAAATTCACCAGTGTTAGAGGAAAGACACGACTTCTTAATAAGTCCCCCATTAGTTTCACGTACAACATGTAAAAGTAATAGAGCCTCAGACTCCGTACATATTAAGATCACTATCTCCAGCTGACAGCCTAATATTATACGACATATTTCAATTGTATATGATATAGGCTAGAAATATCTATCCAAGGTTCATTCAGCACTTTCTATTTGGCTATGTTCCCATAATTCAGACACCAAAAATACATTAGAAAAGTATCTTAAAAGTGAATGTCAGGATGATAGAGAAATTGTTGCCATAAGTTGTTTAAATGATCATATGTTAAATTGTTAGTCTACATCTTACAAAACAATGATACTGAAGCTCTGTTGCTACCACCGGCATTTCCTTTCACACGTTTTCTTTCTGCCTTCATGTTACATGGAACTGACATACATCTAGACCAGTGTATCCCAACCAGGGTGCCTCCAGCTGTTGAAAATCTACAACTCCCAGCATGCCCAGACAACCTTTGGCTGTCGGGCATGCTGGGAGTTGTAGTTCTGCAACAGCTGGAGGCACCAGGGTTGAGAAACACGGATCTAAAACAACCAATGCTACTTTTAACAGGAAGCTTTATCAGGCGATAGTGTACACTAAAGTAGTACAACAAGCACGAGTAAAATACATTATATAATTATCAGTCTTAGGCTCCATTCACAAGAGGTTTGCTCACTACGTCAGAGGTATACATTGTCATGCCAAAAGGGATTCAGATGTATACTTCTGCTAGCACATTAACCCCTTCCCGCAAATGGACGTGTATACACGTCCATTTTTTCTGTGACTTAACGCAAATAGACGTGTATACACGTCCAATACATTTTCTATCACCATGTCCGTTGGCATGGTGATAGAAACGTCATCTCAGCTGTCCTGGACAGCTGACCGATGACACTATGCAGCAGGTGACCAGTCTGGTCCCCTGCTGCAGATCGTTGTCATTAGTCAGTCAGTTGGTCACTGACTAATGACAATGACTTGCGGGGTTCCGGGCTGATCGGGTCTAGTGAACCGATCGCCCGGAAAATAGGGATGATCGGAGCAGTCAGAGACCCCTCCGATCCATCCTGAGTGATAGGAGCGAGGTGGCAGCTGCCACCTCGCTCCTAAACCCCTGCCATTGGTCGTTAGGACTATCGATCAATGGCAGGAGGGGGGTGGGAGGTTAGAGGTGAAATCCCCACTCTGCCCCGCCCCTGGATGTCAGGGCAGAGCAGGGGGAAGATGGCGGATGGTCCTGGGACCAACAATCATGTCCCGCGACCGGCGATCGTGTCGGGACCCACGGCGGAATCCGGACCAACAGCGCGGGACCGGCGGAGGCAGCGGTGGACGCAGCAGTGAAGATCAGCGGTAAGTGATCTTCACTGCTGCGTTCCAGGAGTTGCCAAACTACAACTCCCAGCAAGCCCAGACAGCAAAAGGCTTTCTGGCCATGCTGGGAGTTGTAGTTTTGCAACATCTGGAGGCCCGCAGTTTGGAGACCACTGTGCAGTGGTCTCCAAACTGTGCTCTTACAGATGTTGCAAAACGACAACTCCCAGCATGCCCAGACAGTCAAAGCATGCTGGGAGTTGTAGTTCTGTAACATGTAGTTCTGTAACATGTGGCCCTTCAGATGTTGCAGAACTACAACTCCCAGCATGGCCAGAAAGCCTTTTGTTGTAGTTAACTACAAGTCCCAGCATGCCCTCAGTTGTCACTGCATGCTGAGAGTTGTAGTTTTTGCAATGGCTGAAGGCACACTGGTTGTGAAGTTTGTTACCTAACACAGTGTTTCGCAACCAGTGTGCCTCCAACTTTTGCAAACTACAACTCCCAGCATGCACTGATAGACCGTACATGCAGAGAGTTGTAGTTTTGCAACAGCTGGAGGCACACTGGTTGCGAAACACTGAGTTAAGTAACAAACTCTGTGTTTTGCAACCAGTGTGCTTCCAGCTGTTGCATAACTTCAAACCCCAGCATGCACGGACAGCCAAAGGGCATGCTGGTAGTGTTAGTTTTGCAACAGCTGGAGGTTTGTGCCCCTCCCCCCATGTGAATGTAGAGGGTACATTCACACAGCCGGGGTCTACAGCGAGCTTCTTGCTACAAGTTTGAGATGCAGCAAGTTTTCCGCTGCAGCTCAAACTCCCAGCGGGAAGCTCGCTGTAGACCCCGGCCGTGTGAATGTACCCTAAAAACACCACACTATACATTACATTACACAAAATAAAAAGTAAAACGCTACACACACATACCCCTACACAGACCCCCCCCCCCCCCCCCCAAAACAAAAAATTACTCATATGACACTGTTTTCAAAATGGAGCCTCCAGTTGTTGCAAGACAACTCCCAGTATTGCCGGACAGCGTTTGACTTTCCAGGCATGCTGGAAGTTTTGCAACAGCTGGAGGCACCCTGTTTGGGAAACACTGACATAGGGTATTTTTGGTATCGGAGGCAAGTGGCATTCTTGCATCCGGTTCCGTCCTTATGCAACTCCCTTATTTAGTCCTCAAATGCGCATGGCGCTCTCTCACTTCAGAGTCCTGTCGTATTTCATATTTCAAGGCAACAGTTTAGGGCCACATATGGGGTATTTTCGTATTCAGGAGAAATTGCCTAACAAATTTTGGGGGGCTTTTTCTCCTATTACCCCTTGTAAAAATGTAAAATTTGGGGGAAAACCAGCATTTTAGTGAAAAAAAAAAAATCATTTACACATCCGACTTTAACTAAAAGTCGTCAAAAACCTGTGGGGTATTAAGGCTCACTGCACCCCTTGTTACCTTCCTTGAGGGGTGTAGTTTCCATAATAGTATGCCACGTAGATTTTTTTTTGCTGTTCTGGCACCATAGGGGCTTCCTAAATGTGAGATGCCCCCCAAAAACCATTTCAGAAAAATTCACTCTCCAAAATCCCATTGTCATTCCTTCCCTTCTGAGCCCTCTACTGCATCCGCCGAACACTTGACATACACATATGAGGTATTTCCTTACTCGAGAGAAATTGGGTTTCAAATTTTGGGGGGATTTCTCTCCTTTTACCCCTTATAAAAATACAAAAACTGGGTCTACAAGAACACGCGAGTGTAAAAAATGAAGATTTTGAATTTTCTCCTTCACTTTCCTACTATTCCTGTGAAACACCTAAAGGGTTAACACACTTACTGAATGTCATTTTGAATACGTTGAGGGTGCAGTTTTTATAATGGGGTCATTTGTGTGGTATTTCTAATAAGAAGGCCCTTCAAATCCACTTCAAACCTGAACTGGTCCCTGAAAAATTCAGATTTAGAAAATTTTGTGAAAAATTAGAAAATTGCTGCTGAACTTTGAAGCCCTCTGATGTCTTCCAAAAGTAAAAATATGTCAACTTTATGACGCAAATATAAAGTAAACATGTTGTATATGTGAATCAGTATATCATTTATTTGGTATGTCTATGTTCCTTACAAGCAGAGTGTTTCAAAGTTCGAAAATTGCAAAATTTTCAAATTTTTTATGAAATTTTTGAATTTTTCACCAAGAAATGATGCAAGTATCGTCGAAATTTTACTGCTATGTTAAAGTAGAATATGTCACGAAAAAACAATCTCAGAATCAAATTCATAAGTAAAAGCATCCCAGAGTTATTAATGCTTAAAGTGACAGTGGTCAGATGTGCAAAAAACGCTCTGGTCCTTAAGGTGAAAATGGGCTTGGTCCTTAAGGGGTTAATGGACCACAGAGAAGCTAAGCTCAATCTGCTTTCCAAACATACAGTGCACTGTTTGTTTTTTTGCCGGATTTAAAAGTGTAGTCTACTTCCCTACAGAGTCCCACAACAAAAAAAACAAAAAAAAAGGAAATGTTCTAGAAATAGACCAAATGGATTGTATTCCGTCTATTAAAATGAATGGGCCCACCACAGATGTGCCACTAAGTACTGTATATTGGAATACCATTTTAAAAGTATTCCAATAAATAAAACTTTATAATACAGTGGGGCAAATAAGTATTTAGTCAGACAACAATTGTGCAAATTTTCCCATTTAAAAAGATGAGAGAGGCCTGTAATTTTCATCATAGGTATACCTCAAATATGATCCATGAAAATCACATTGTCTGATTTTTTAATAAATTATTTGCAAATTATGGTGGAAAACAAGTATTTGGTCACCTACAAACAAGCAAGATTTCTGGCTCTCACAAACCTGTAATTTCTTCTTTAAGAGTCTCCTCTGTCCTCCACTCGTTACCTGTATTAATGGCACCTGTTTGATCTTGTTATCAGTATAAAAGACACCTGTACACAACCTCAAACTCCAAACTCCACTATGGCCAAGACCAAAGAGCTGTCGAAGGACACCAGAAACAAAATGGTAGACCTGCACCAGGATGGGAAGACTGAGTCTGCAATAACCAATCAGCTTGTTGTGAAGAAATCAACTGTGGGAGCAATTATTAGAAAATGGAAGACATACAAGACCACTGATAATCTCCCTCGATCTGGGGCTCCATGCAAGATCTCACCCTGTTGTGTCAAAATGATCACAAGAACGGTGAAAAAAAATCCCAGAAACACACAGGGGGACCTAGTGAATGAACTGCAGAGAGCTGGGACCAAAGTAACAAAGGCTACCATCAGTAACACACTACGCCGCCAGGGACTCAAATCATGCAGTGCCAGACATGTCCCCCTGCTTAAGCCAGTCCATGTCTGAGCCCATCTGAAGTTTGCAAGAGAGCATTTGGATGATCTAGAAGGGTATTGGGAGAATGTCATATTGTCAGATGAAACCAAAGTAGAACTTTTTGGTAAAAACTCGACTCGTTGTGTTTGGAGGAGAAAAAATATGCTGGGGTGCATCCAAAGAACACCATACCTACTGTGAAGCATGTGGGTTGGAAACATCCTCCTTTGGGGCTGTCTTTCAGCAAAGGGACCAGGACGACTGATCTATGGAAAGGAAACAATGAATGGGGCCATGTATCGTGACATTTTGAGTGAAAACCTCCTTCCATCAGCAAGGGCATTGAAGATGAAACGTGGCTGGGCCTTTCAGCATGACAATGACACACAACAAAGGCAACGAAGGAGTGGCTTCGTAAGAAGCATTTCAAGATCCTTGAGTGGCCTAGCCAGTCTCCAGATCTCAACCCCATAGTAAACCTTTGGAGGGAGTTGAAAGTCCGTGTTGCCCAGCGAAAGTCCCAAAACATCACTGCTCTAAAGGAGATCTGCATGGAAGAATGGGCCAAAATACCAGCAACAGTGTGTGAAAACCTTGTGAATACTTACAGAAAACGTTTGACCTCTGTCATATAACAAAGTATTGAGATTAACTTTTGTTATTAACTAAATACTTATTTTCCACTCTAATTGCAAATAAATTCTCTAAAAATCAAACAATGTGATTTTATGGATTTTTTTTCTCATTATGTCTCTCATAGTTGAGGTATACCTATGATGAAAATGACATGAGTCTCATCTTTTTAAGTAGGAGAACTTACACAATTGGTGGCTGGCTAAATACGTTTTTGCCCCACTAGTATATGTTATTACAGAACACCTCTTTCTTCACTTATCAGACTCCTATCCTTCCCAGCTTCTTTTCTTGTATGAGTACATGGCTTTTTCACCAGTTATACCCTCTGCAAGGTTCATCTCATCTAATGTTTAGTTCTCCCTGAGCTACTGGGTACAGTCTAGCTTCTAGGACTGTCCTTATATACTGCACACACAGAAAAGGGAATCCTGCTCTTCTATATCTTTATAGCACAGCATCAGAAGCATCAGGATTGAGAACATTAAAGAGCAGTGAATACTGAGCAGCTGTGAATAAAGGCCTGGGTTGAGCTATCATTTGCTAAACCATTTCTGTGTGTCAAATGTTTTAATCAGTCAGGGTCTCAGTGCTGAGACCACCATCTATTGCTAGATGGGCTCCATTATAGTCTATGGTGCCTGTGATCTGCGAAAAAAAACTAGTTGAGCCCCACACCAGGGAGTGAAGCGTGCTCCTGACACATTTCCCCTGGCTGTATCTTGTGATTGTGAGGGTCTCAGCATAGAAAAATACTAAATACCCATTATTAAACTGACAGATTCCCTACTGATTCAGTGCTCTATGTTTCCATTTTATTTGTGTGTGTGTGTGTGTGTGTGTGTGTGTGTGTGTGTGTGTGAACCTGAACCATTCACATGACATAACTATATGTTGACTTCCATGAAATAATTTCAGAATTCTACATGTGCAGGAAGTGGTTAGAGAGACCCTGTGGCCTTTATTGGCCTGTTTTAGTGAATCCTTGTATTCGCAATCAAACAGCAGTTATGGAAGATATCTTTTGTGTTATCATCTGTTATTCTTATTTGGAATGCATGAATAAAGAGCTAACTGGGTGTTACTATTTGGAGGAGTTTTCCTACACTGTCAACTTGAATTGGATAGTCTTAGACAGTATAGGGCCAAGGGAAAGGATGTATATAGCCCACCAGAGTTCTATAAACCTAAATATCCGCCAGATTAATGTGCCTTTGGGCACAACAACCAACAAAATCTTAAAACTGTGACGTAATCCAGCACTTGTTAAAACCATCAGATTCAGTTGTTCTTGGGTTTGTCAAGTTTTGAGCCTTACATCCTTAATAGTAGTATGGGGCCACATACCTCAATTGGTAACACCCAGTTGGCTATTTAGTAATTAATTTATAGACAAGTGAGATTGAAAAATGTACAATCTTTACATAACATTATACAAATAACATTTATTTTCCAAAATTGGAATACGCTAACAGCTTGACCACAGAAATCACAATGATCTTTGAATCACCAGAAAGCAAGGCTATAAACATTTCTCCCCTCATCAAGTACTGGACCCATGGACGGTACCACTTTCACTTTGAAATGTTACACAAACATATGTAGACATGCAATACTGAGGGATATAGATAAACAGATCAACAGATAGATGCAGGAAAGAAAAGAAAACACTTATATGCCTTTAAAATGAGCATACAAACACACACTAGACTATTTAGATGAACAGCACAAGCTGTTATAAAGTTGGCTGACTTTAAATAATAGATTCAGTATGGGGGAAATAAATTCTATTTTAGAGCTTAATAAATAACCAGTTTAAGACAAGTTTTGCCTCCATCAGCGGAATAGTTGAAAATGAATTGCTTTCCACAATTCACTTTACACATAAATAAGACATTCGCGGGCTGTTTAGGGGAAATGAAGAAGGACACTAAGCAACAGCCTCATATCTCCTCTGCAAGATGGTCTTTCTAAACTCATTCAAATTAAATCTTGATTCTCCCCATGCCTCAGTACACATGCATGATGCAGGAATTAATGTTAGCTCTACGCAACAGATGTATCCCATGCAGGCAGTGGTCCTTTTGCCATTTGCTACACTGGTTTTTGGGCTGAGTGAGCAGGATGGATTAAGTACAGTACTATAAAAGTTACAGACGGGCAGGCTCTAATGGTGCCAAATTAGCATAAGAAAAGAAAGCGCCTCAGTCTTTGAGCAGTGGGCAATGCATCTCATTAAAGGCAACTGAATAACCATTATTTGGTCCCCTTCTGAATACTTCTGGCAGAGATACAAGAGTGTGTGTGTGTGCGCGTTTGCTTTCTTGGCCCAGGCTTTCCAGCTTCAGGGTAAATAGCTCCCCTTCTATGGCTGTGCACCTGCAACTGACTGCTTCATTTTGACTTGGCCTCCTGCTGTGAAAATGTAGCTTCTTCAAGCATATACAAGGCGTGTGATGCAGTTCATAAGTAAATAATTTTCAAGGATGTCAGTTGTGACCTAAAAATTGACACATGCTTCTCAATCTATATGCTTGCTGTAATACCAGTCATTGGCAAAGTTGGTGCTAGGATGTACAATCATACATTAAAAGAAATCCGCTTCATTGCTTATCAGGTGACTCATTACTATAAAAGCTAATAAAACTTTCCAAGGTGATGCTGAAATTAATAGAGTCATAGGTGCAATGACACCTGGTAGCACACTATAGAAGGTATAACTCAAATGACACATATCACACACCAACGACATGATATTGTGTGATTAGCCATTAAATGTATAACCATAAAGATACTGAATAATTATTATTTAAATGTCGCTAACACAGTCCACAGTACTATACAGAGATACAGCTTAGCCACATTCATTAAAACTGAGTTTTTCACAATTTCTGACTTGTAATTCTAGTACGCATTCCCTCTCTTAAGCCAGTTAGGGTCACTATTATATTTCACAAACGTGAGATCAGAATAATACTACTTCTATTTTTTTTTCTTTTTTTATTCTGTTTTCAATCTTTGATAGCAATACCAATTATTTAACTTTACTGGAAGTAGCACAGCTCCACTCCTACCCCACTGAGCACACCTGTGCCTCGGACCCGCCGGCACCGCGGCAAAATACACAAGTACAAAACGAGTTCTGAATTATTTAACTTGGGTCAGAGCAAGTGCAATGCAGAGCCCATGATCACTGTAGGACTCCAGACCCTACCCTTTTACTGTGTACATAATACTGTACAGCAAGAGGCTGGGGCTTGAATTACCAGGGTTTCCACAACTCAATGGCTTTGAGCTGCAACAGTCCTGGTAAAGTTAGATTTAATTTTGCTATGAAGGCTCCATTCAGAGCTTTATTGTAGATTCTGCTCAGCAGCAGCAAATGGAGCTAGCCACATTACACTAACATAGCCCGGGTACAACTGACACCAACAGAGCTCAACAGACTTTAATACAGTCTGTCGGGTAACCTAGAAAATCCAGCTCCCAGCCCTGCCTTTTCCTCTACAATACTTTGAACACAATATGAGGCCAGGTCTGACTTCTGGATCAATATACCAGCTGTATGGTACTTCCTGTGACAAGCTACGCAAACAGCATGTATTGCGCCACCAATACAGTTGGCAACTGCTACAATGGTAAATTTCTAAATCTCAGAGGCTTCTGTAGCCTTGAAATAGTTTTCAAGAATTCTCCAAACTATTTTAAGGTACAGTCAACTTGGTGTATTGTAAACCTCTGATCCAATGGAAATTTGATAAAGTGAATTATAAATGACATTTTCAGTTGATATTCTGAGGTAGGAAAGACTATTTAAACTATTTTTCATGTTTAGTTTTTATTAAAGGAAATCTGTCATCAGTGTCACCTGCACTAACCTGTCAGTAGAGACAGGTAGTGCAGGTGACACTGGTGAAAACGGTACTTACCTTGTCGTGTCCCGTGCTGTGGTTCTCCTGCAATCCTCTTCAGTATCTTCAGCTCCGGGCCCGACTTAGAGAATGGTCTCCAAGTCATCAGTGAAGTCACCGCTGCTGTTTTCTACCAGCGGGACCCAGCAGCGGTGATGTCACTAAGCTCCGCCCATGCTCCAAGTTGGGCCAGGAGCTGAAGATACGAAAAGGATTGCCAGAGAACCATAGCACAGAATGGGACAAGGTAAGTACCTTTGTCACCAGTACAACCAGTCTGTACCGACAGGTTAGTGCAGGTGACACTGATAACAGATTTCCTTTAAGTTTTTTTCATAAAGACAGTACAAGGAATAATCAAACAAAAGGGTTATACATGTATAATATGTTTTGAAATTGGTAGAATCTGACTAATTTGTTCTTATTTTTATGATTGTTTTTCATTGATATTCTCTATGTAAAAGGAATAAACAAGCTAATATACAATGTTTATGTATATCCTAACTAGTACATTATCTAGAGTTTAGCAGATGTAATTCTTGCGTTGCATAATCATGCTCAATAAACTGGGTCTCCAGAAAAATCTGATGACAGTAGTGTCTAATGTAAAATTTAGACAAAGCAGGATAAAGTATGATCAGTAACTATCTTATCTTACATATATAAACTATGTTATTGAAGTATGGTGTGACCAAGTAATGTCTATGTATACTATCCAGAATATTTAGGTTGGATATGTACAAATCTATTGCATAACAATATATAAACCAGTTACCCTACAGAAGGGTTTTATAATAAAACATTTTTATGTAGTTCTATTTCACACAATATATCACAATTTTGGTGTGCATCATTTTTATGTACCAGTATTTGCAATGACTGACATAATTTGTCACTTGCTAGAAGTCAACAGAAATGGGACTCTTTCCGCTAGACTTCACGAAGTAAATCCATATGATTTATGTAATTTTCCTGACTGCTCTATAGATTGTACATCCTGAAAACCACCACGGAATTAACAATATAGCAATATTATACAGAACTTGGGGAAAAGTGGCTTCTGTGTCACAGGAGAAAATATTACTATACTGTCCAAGTGATTTGCATCTCGTGAAAATAATTTACCCTTTTAGAATGTATAATGTGGAAGTAGACGATGTGGTAAGGGATGGGCATTCTGCTGCTAAGCACACAGAAAAGAAAAGCTTAAAAAGAATATATACAGCAGCGTTTGTTAGACAGAATACAAAAAGCCTCTTTTTCTTCTTCGTGAAAAGGCTGATCACCACGGACAGCAGATGGAGTTTACGTGACTCAGTAATGCATTAGCTGCCATTCGTTCATCTGCATGTCCCTGAGCAACACACAAAATGGTTGCACAGATGAGATCTGCCACATCACTCAAACACAGCAAATGAAGATCCTGTAATTCTCTTCACAAATCTTACTACATGTGCTCTCTAATTTGTAGTCTCGATTTTAAAGAGAAGCTCAAGGTCTTAAACTTTTATTGTTTACACTGAAAGGTCGGCAGATGGGATGCTGAGGAAAACTAAATAAAAGCATGAAATATACCCAAAAGTTCAAATATTGAAAGCAACAGAAAAGTATAGAGAGGCTGGGGAATAAATTTAAAAATATACATAATAATAAGGCAATGGAAACAACAAAAGCTTTGTTCTCAAACAGAATAAAGATTTTATTTTGCAATATGTACTGAAAAACAAAAGCATGAACTACTATGGGGGGAAGGTCATTTGTCTGATACAGCAATTTTAGTGCACTGTTAACCATATATAGTCCTTAATCCCTTAGGAACAGAAACAATTTAGGCTTTTTTACTTCACAAAATTTTCCTGTCCATAGCCCTTTTTATGTCTACGTAACTGTTTTAGAAACATTTATCTTGCAAGATAAGATGATTTTTATTACGGGGTCAGGGTACATGGGATGTTGAAGTTTCATTTATATTGACTGGATTTTTTATTTTATTTATTTATTTTTTTAACAATGGCGGAATGAGTATAGCCATAGCTTTTATATTTATTTTTCATACAGCTTACCTTAAATCGACAAAATTACATTATTGTATGTGTCATTATGAGTTCAGGGATACCTTATACATTGTAATATGCATTACTATTAAATAATTTTAATCTAATAACTTTTGTATTTGAATTATAAACTCTATTTAATCATTAGGGTTTTTTTCTAAACTTTTAACTACAACCTAACAATGTCATCCTTACACAGGGGTGTTGAAAATTTATAAAAAAAATACATGTCCACGTGACTAAACCGGAGCAAAATCTACTTGTCCCTCATGACGTTCCACTTGTCCTGGACAATTTTCGCTTTTACACTATGGTTTTTTCCTCCTCGCCCTATTATAGCCATAACTACCTACTATAATGATACCTTAACATTTTTCAATAACATTCTCCGAACCACAAAAAAAAAATAATATATATATATATATATATATATATATATATATATATATATATATATAAAATCGGTGAAGTGAAATTGAAATAGTAAAAGATAATTTAGCAAATTTGGTGGTTTTCTTTTCTACGCCATTTACCTTGTGGTTGAGCTAACATGTTGCTTTGATACTTATTCTGATTACAGAAATACCAGATTTGTATAGTTTCCATCACGTTTTACTAATTTTAAAAAAATTCTGAACTTTTTTGAATTTTTTAATTGCTATTCTTTGACCCATGTAGCTTTTTTTTTATTTTATTTTCGCACACCAGGCTGTATGAGAGCAGATTTCTTGCGCCATAATCAGTTTTTTGTATCGGTACCATTTTGGTATTGATCTGACTTTTTGATAGCTTTTTAACTCTTTTTTTTCTGGGATATTATAAAAATTGCAATTCAGTGTTTTTTTCTTCACATTTACATAATTTACTGTATGGGATACATAATGTTATATTTTTATAGTTCGTACAATTACGCATGCAGCGATACTAAATGTGTTTATTTATATTATGTTTACATGTTTTTATATAGGAAAAGGGGGTGATTTGAACTTTTAACATGGAAGGTGGTTAATGTGTGTCTTTTAAACTTATTAAAACTTTTTTTTTCTTTTTTTTACACTTTATTAGACTTTTAGGAGGAATCATTAGATTCCTCATACAGATCAACAGAGTTCTATTGAACTCCATTGATCTGTGTGCTCTGCGCTCCATTGATAGAGCCAAGTCCAGCCGGGCTCTATCAATGATAGAGCCACGGGACAGCAGGGAACAGAGGTAAGCCCTCCGGCTACCTCTATAGTGGATCAACCCCTCGCGATCGCGGTGATCCACCCCATTAGCCCACCAGGGAGCATTCACATATCCCTTTAGATGCCGCTGTCAGCTTTGAAAGCGGCAATCTAAAGGGTTAATAGCCAGTCACAGCGATCGCCGCATGCTTGCTATTAGCGGCAGCCCCCGGCTACTGAAAACAGCCAGGGGCTGCAGAGTATGGAGCGGGCATGAGTCGGGAGCCCGCTCCATACACCCCTCTGAGCGCAGCTGCGCTCATCAGGTCAGGCAGTGCTTGACCGAGGCCGGGCTAAGGGCCGGAAAAATTCACCTGCCCGGCGCCCGGACCTGCATGTCCCGGGCGTCGGCAATAGGTATTCCACATCTCTTCCTACATGCCCTTACATTACAGTCTACAAATAAAAATAACTCGTATTTATTGGGGCATACCTAAAGTGATCATAGGGTTAGTGGTAAGCTGACAAAGGAAGCCTTCTCTCTTTCTACTGCAATCTGCATTGATCAGGGCACAGAAGGTGTTAATGGCTGAGATCAGAGTTTTCTCGGATTCCAGCCATTAGATAAGCAAATTTTCCTCCAACAGGTATTACATAATCGCATACTAACATGTTAGAATGCAGAAAAGGAATCCTTCCTGCGACATAATGCAGGAAGTTCATGAAACAGTGCTTTTCTTTTGTTTGCTTTTCTTCAATTAATAAACAAACAAAAACTAATACTCAAATGCATAAAAATACACTGTTTTATATTGAAAGTTTTTTTGTAAGGGCTGGAAAAATCCTGTCAAAAGGACCCATGGGTCCCTATTCACCAGCCATTTCTTAGTGGCATCCATTAAACATGAGTCCCCTTGTTCTTACACACCACCCCCCCCCCCCCACCACCACCCCTGATTTTGGTCCCCACAATTTGTGCAAAAAATCTGCTGTGTGAACATTACATTAAAGAGCTTTAAGGCACTTAATTAAAAAGAATATATTCTGTAAATATTTCAAATAATGTTGAAGAAGAGATGAAGAGTTTTCTAATGACATCTTAAATAGAATTAAATGTTTATCAATTTTTTTTCTGTTTCTATTTAAACAGATTCAATTTAGGCATTCTCCCCACTATATTTTAATACTTTAGATGAACAACTACCATGTTATATGTGACAACTGCCTGGTATGAAGTAGCCTATTGATCTGTTCGGTAAAACATCACATGTAGGTTCAACCTTGGTCCAATACATGAAATAGAGGGTGATGAATGCTTAAAATCGTACTGTTCTCTTGCAGTCTCTCTGTACATATTGATATGTGACCCATTGCAATATCATGTATAGAAAAAATATATATATATTTTCCTAATCTTTAAGAAATAGAACACCTGGAAGTATTACCATGAGATTTTGAATGTGGTAAAATTGGTAAACTCTCACCGGGCCGTTCCATGCTATTGTAACATGAATTAAAGGCCACAGTAAATAAAAGAACTGAAATCTCGCCATGCTCCATAAATTGATGTTATCAGGCTGAACAGACACTAATTTACATAAGTAGTGAACGAGTTCCACATGATTTGCATTAAAACAGATTTCGGTTGCTCTGATAACAGGACGCAACATGCAAATCTCTGGGTTTTGATTGGAGGGTCGTACTTACTTGCTATATAATCTGACATTCCTCAGAGGGTATCACTAACCCAAGCCGTGCATTTGTTTCTGAGGTAACGACTTACATTGTTAAAATGTTATTTAATTCCAGCACCCTGTGCAGAAATAAAGCCTGCTGACCTCAAAGCAAACTGGAGTTAAGCTTATGTGTTTAACTGCTTGAATCCTATCTAGTACAGATAAAGCTGCTGTCTGAATCACTCCTGACACCTCAATAGAATCCCATTAAAACCCTTTCACTGCCAGATAGCATGCTGAAAATGATTTGTAAAAACAGCATTTCCTTAGTAATTGACTAAAAAATTAAACAATAATGATTTTATCAACAAATCTAATAAAAAGGAACAAGAAGAAAAATGGTAATACTAAAAAAAAAAAAAAAAAATATATAACTTTTCATATACTCCATTATCATTATGCAACCTATAGAGGCCTTATCCAATAATACTTAACATGGTTCTAAGTTTAAATAAAATATATATTTTACACACATATACAGTCTTCTGCCAACAGTTCTAATTCTAAAGCTTGAGCCCGTTCACGCTTCTTCATGGTCTATTCACACGTACAGTATTCTGTGCAGATTTGATGCGCAGGATTTTCTGCTGCAGATTTCAATGTAAACTGAATGACTGAACACAGCTTGAAATCCTGCGCATCAAATCTGCGCAGAATACTGTACGTGTGAATAGACCCTCAAACTTTATATAGGAGGATTTCTTCAGAAGTATTAACTGGCAGCTAACAGGCCACAGTTGACTTGGATGTTGCATTTCTACAGTACATGATTGTCTTTTCACTGTGCAGCTGTTACAGTGCTTGATACTAGAGGACAAACTGGCAAAAATGCCCTATTAGGTTTAGTAAGTAAGTATCTATGAAAGAGGGCACATGGTTATTTGTCATTGGAGGATGCACTACTGCCATAATGCTGAACAACATATATAGATCAGATAAATAGACACAAGGCAATGGGGGCCAAGCAGAAAATGTCCATCCCATGGTGCACAGTACATTAACACTTAGCATTTGTGCCAATCATATCTGTAACCTCTGTAAAACCACCAACAACTGGGCTGCCAATCATGAGGTTTCTTTTATTAATGTTTAATGATAAGGACACCAGTCTAACTGGGACCAGCAAATCATTTCTGAGGCCAACAAAGAAAACCAGTGGCTGTAAACAAGTAGGATTGATAGCATCTAATTCTATAGTTTTCTCAGTCACCTCTATAATTCTTGTTAGTATACAGGGATGACTGTGTCACCCACCCCAGAGGCAAAAGTTGTATAGAGAAGCACCACTATGCCATATATATATTCCTCCATCAACCCTCATAAGACAAACACCTTTTGACATAAAAATTTTAATTTTGCAAGAACTCCAGAGGATGCTGTGACATGTGGTTTTTAAGTAACATTGCTTCACTTGTTATTTACATGGCTGGATGCATGTATTAAATATAATAAAATAATAATATATATATATATATATATATATATATATATACACTGCTCAAAAAAACTAAAGGGAACACTAGGATAACACATCCTATATCTGAATTAATGAACTCATCGTATGAAATACTTTCATCTTTACATAGTTGAATGTGCTGACAACAAAATCACACAAAAATGATCAATGGAAATCAAATTTATCAACCCATGGAGGTCTGGATATGGAGTCACACTCAAAATAAAAGTGGAAAACCACACTACAGGCTGATCCAACTTTGATGTAATGTCCTTAAAACAAGTCAAACTGAGGATCAGTAGTGTGTGTGGCCTCCACGTGCCCGTATGACCTCCCTGCAATGCCTGGGCATGCTCCTGATGAGGTGGCAGATGGTCTCCTAAGGGATGTCCTCCCAGACCAGGACTAAAGCATCCGCCAACTCCTGGACAGTCTGTGGTACGTTCGTGGATGGAGCGAGACATGATGTCCCAGATGTGCTCAATCGGATTCAGGTCTGAGGAACGTGCGGGTCAGTCCATAGCATCAATGCCTTCCTCTTGCAGGATCTGCTGACACACTCCAGCCACATGAGGTCTAGCATGGTCTTGCATTAGGAGCAACCTAGGGCCAACCGCACCAGCAAATGGTCTCACAAGGGGTCTGAGGATCTCATCTCGGCTGTGCCACCCCACACCATTACTGACCCACCGCCAAACTGGTCATGTTGGAGGATTTTGCAGGCAGCAGAACGTTCTCCACGGCGTCACCAGCCCCATTGTGCCTTGTATAGTCCTGCTGCCTAATCACTGCTTTATCATCTCATAGAATTCACAATCACATCCGTCTTATGATTAAGTTTGGATCTATGACTCTCATGATAACATGGTGCCTGTAGAATGGATTTCAGGAACTATGTGAACTTCTGCTTCTCACAAGTCCTCTTAACCTGTTAAGATGTGTCAATATTTATTCAGTCAAATATCAAAAGAAAAAAAGAAACTTCTTTTGCATGAGTAATTTTTAGTTTGCCAACACAAATATGTGGGCGCGGTCTGGGTATTCTGTTATGAGAAAGTTACAATGTGAGGTTATTTCAAACACGACGGCCAGATCAAAAACTAAACCAAGATCACAGCTTTCAGTCTTATAAAACACTAAAGCCTACTGTGACATGTGGAACATTTATTCACTGCACTGAGGGGTTGAGGAAGGACACGTTTAGGTCCAGTACACAGTTCTTGATAGAAAATCTTAAAATATTTCCATTCATTAGTGCATGCAATCATGCTTATATGTAAAGGTAACATTACGGAATTTTAACTCCATTTTAGCACACACTGTTTTCAAGCCCCATAATGCTTATTTATGCTTTTTTTTTTTTTTAAACTGCACTGTATCTTTCGTTCCAGGGCCAACTTGGTGCATGGGAAGAGCTTAGTGATGTCACCGCTGCTGTTTGCTAGTTTGGTCCCGCTGCATGCAAACAGCAGCTGTGATGTAACTAAGCCCATGCCCCCTGACGGAAGATACAGCAGAAGACTGCGGGAGAACCAGAGCACGGAACGGGACCAGGTAAGTATGATTGTCATCAGTGTCATTTGTACCAGGTTAGTGCAGGTGACACTGATGACAGATTTCCATGGGCCGTCACGCCCCCTCCCATAGATTGCATAGCGGGGGCGGCGTCACACAGGGGCAGAGTCGTGACGTCATGATACTACGGCCCTGTGGTCGCCACCCGGCTGTTTGTGAGCTGGCGCCACGGCGTGCAGCTCAAACAGGTGGGTGGCGGATACAAGATTGCGGGTATCCCCAGCGGCGGGACCCCCGCAGTGAGACATTTTATCCCCAGCGGCGGGACCCCCGCGGTGAGACATCTTATCCCCTATGCTTTCAAATATTAAGCATGCTATTAGTGATAAAAAGATGGAGTGCAAAATTGATATATACAATGTGCTACTTATTTCTATAGTAGCACATACAAACTTCAGTTTAAATTGAGCTATTCAAGACTTAACAGTTATTTTCTCTTGCAGGGATTATATGAAGAATATAAAGATAGAATGATATTAAACTGTGATTAATGACTAATTAGTTACTTAACGTTCAAACTTTTTTCATTTGTAAGCTTGTGGGAAAACAAAATAAATCCCTCTAAGTCTACAATGTATCAACTGTTTACCGATACACAAACGGCAAGATGTTAAATAAATGACAGCAGTGGCCCCAGCAGAACAAATGGAGTTTGTTTTCAGTCATACTTATGGAAGCAGCTAACCTGGGGATATTTACCAGTTATCATTTCCCATACACACCTCTCTTTTTTCAAGCATGTGGAAAGCAGCATGAGCACCACGTCTGGTTTCTGTAGTCACACAAGAACTGGATTTCTCACATGACGTAAACATAGGAAGACAAGGAGAGTGTTGTAAACTTGCAAATAACATAATATCGCTTGTGTCCAGAAAGGTTTGTTATGTGCTTCTATTGTGAATGTCCTTCCTGACATGAATCTGCCTGCAGGATATTTCTGCTCATCACACATCAAGCCTCTCTGGGCTCGTTCTTACAGGCAATAAGAAGTGAATGCTTGGGAAGATTAATGCCGCCAGCAAAGGGTCCACATCTCCAGTAACATTTGTGTTTCATCAAGGTGTAATTCTGTATGATATTGGATGCATATAAAGCTTTCTGCCCAATGAACAATGTTGGTAGCTGATCAAAAGTGCAGCTACAAGACTGTTGCTGCTTACTAAATGGCATTTAAAAAAGTTAAAGGGGTATACATACATAGTTTGTAAGGTTAAACAAATACGAGTGCATCAGATTTAACATAAAACTATACTGTGTTGATCCAAAGGAAGGCACCCTGCTATAAGGCTGATGCCAACTGGAGTTGGGAAGGAATTTTTTTCTCCGTTTTGGGGCAAATATGTCAATCAGAACAAGTCCCTGGATCAAGATTCTATCCACATAAATCTAGTATCCATAACCAGTAATACTACATTTTTCTAGAAAAACATCCAGGAATCCTTGAACCTATTTATTGAGTCAGATATCACAACAGTATGTGGCAGGGAGTTCAATAGTCTCACTGCTCTTACAGTAAAGAATCCACATTTGTGCTGATGGTGAAACCTTCTTTCCTTTAGACATAGAGGATGCCCCCTTGTCATGTTACCAGCCTAGGTATAAAAAGATTACTACCCATCTAGGAATGAGAGTGCCCTGGCCCCCTCTGCCCTGCTCGTGTCTGCAAGAGGTGATCAGGACTCCAAAAACATTTGATTTGGCTGATTTAAGGCCCTTATACATTGTACTAGAAATGCTTCTGTTACAGCTCATTCACAATAATTTAGCCATGTAAAAGGGACAGCAATTAGCCGATGAAAGATCAAATGCTTGTTCGGCGGCTGATCAAATCTTTTGTGCGGCCAATAAAATCATTGTCATCGGTCACACTCCTCCCTGTCTAAACAGAGGATGCGCAGCCAAAAAAATTAGTAATAGAATAAAGGAGTGGGAAATATACTGCAGCATACATAAAGGAATTTGTAGTTTTGAAGCTACCACTGTACTACAGGAAGATGCATTTACATCTCACAATGCTGAATCAGTGAACGATACAACTGTATTTTTAACATAGACTCTACCTACAAAATTTTGGGGGAATAAATTAAAACTGTGAAAAGAAAGACTGTCTGGTTTTCCCATAGAAACCAATCATAGCTCAGGTTTTATTTTACCAGAGTCAATGAAGATACAAAAGCTGAGCTGTGAACGGCTGTTATGGGCAAAAACAGACCGTTTTAATTTTTTCCCCATTGTGTTACTTCTCACATTCATAATTATGGAGGCTTTAGAGGAGAAACCACCCAGCATTCCTTACAGACCCACAGTCTATACAATGTGTATTCTGGTAAGTGTGTGCATGTGTACAGTTTGTTGACTGTTTTCAATAGCAACCAACAGAACTATAAATGGAACTATGAACAGTAACCTAGTGGCATAGAAGAGTCAGGAGGCACTCACCATGGTATACTGTGTGAATGGGAACTTCTTTATTGCATGGTGCGATTACAACTTAAAAACAGGCAAAAAAGGATGCCAAACACCGGAGGAGGTTAGAACTATTTCACGCCAGGTAACAGCGTTTATTCTGACCACACCCCTGCTCCCACATCAGGGTGGTTAAATCCACCTGTCCCCATGACATCAGAGCCAGCGGTGATAACATTTTATGCACAATTAAAAATAGCAAAATGTGCATAGCTAAAAACAAACAGCGGTGTAAAAAAGACATACATACATACAAAACAGCAGCAAATGGAGTATAAAAAAGACAGTAATGAGAAACATAACAAAAAAAAACTAATTTTTCTCTTTTTTTTTTACCCCCTTTCTTTTATTTCTCTCTTTTCCCCTTCTTCCATTTTTTTCCTCTTCTTTTCTCTTTATTTATATATATTTAAATAAAAGGACTGAAGTCTAATCTGGGCATTAGCTTTCAGGATCCACTTCGCTTCAGATTGTAGTAGAGCCTTTCGCCGATCTATTCCTTCTCTTGCACAAGAACGTGCTTTATCAGTCTGGGCGATTCTTTTTGGGTTCTGATTGAGTTTACATGCTCCCGGAACATCACAATGAGTGCACGTATAGTGCATCCAATGTAGAATCTGGAGCATGCACACCGGACAGCATGAACGACAAACTTTGCCCTGCAGCATATGAAATCTCTGAATCTGACTGGCACACCACCCAGGTTGGTGAACTTGTTCTTAAAGACATAGGGGCACCACGAACAACTTGTGCAATGAAAGTTGCCCATAGGTGCAGCATTTTTTAACCATTCACTGCCCTTTTCAGTACACTGCAATTTACTATGTACTAAGATGTCACTTATATTCTTACCGCTTTTAAATGTAACAAGGGGTCAATTTTTTTTAAATCAGATTTGCTAACTCAGAATCGCTCTTCAATATAACCCAGTTGTCATGGATGGCTTTTTTAATCTGACATGCCACGGGGCTATATTGAAAAGAGAAACAAAAACAATTTACCTGATTGTCACTCTTATTTAACTGTTCAGTATTCCTGATGTTAGGAGGCCTTCTTTTGCGCAGCAAGTCATTGCATTTTTGAGAAAATGCTCTATTGAGAGCAGTGTATCAAGGAGGGGGACCGGATACCCTCTCCGACAAATCGCCAGCCTGCAAGAGAAAGTCTGCATCTGTACTGTTAATGCGCCTGAGCCTTAAAAACTGTCCATAAGGCACTGCCATTTTTGATGTGTTCTTTGTGGTAACTTTGGAAATGGAGGAGTGAGTTACATGTCGGGGGTTTGCGGTAACCCACGGTTACCAACTCACCATCCTTCAGTTTTACCATAGTATCCAAGAACTCAAACTCCACATCACTAGTTTTATAAGTGAACCTTAGATTCATGCCGTTTAACAAATTCAGGTTGGACACGAAGACCGCAAAAGTGTGCTCCGTGTCCACCCAAACAATAAACACATCATCCACAAAACGTCTGTAGCAGGCTAAGATTTAAGATGTGGGTTCCTATCTGTAAATACATTCTTCTTTTCGAACGTGGCTACATATAAATTAGCAAGGGTGCAAGCTACCGGTGTCCCCATTGCCACCCCGCTAATTTGCACATACCAGTCCGTGCCAAAAGAAAAAGTGTTATTGGTCCAAATAAAATGTAGAGCGTCACACACAATACTGACATAAGCAGAGCTGTTATCCAAGCACAAGAGAAATGCTCTAATACACGCAACACTGTGGTATGCTCGTGTATAAGCTCTCAATATTAATAGAGGCTAGAATGCAATTTTCAGGCCACACTAAACCTTCAAGGGTTAACAAGAATTTGTTCGTATCCTTCACCAATGCTGGGATTTCAGACAATAAGGGGTGCAATAGCCAGTCTACAGCCACTTTTAAAGGAGGTAAGATTATAAGTGACATCTTTGTACAAAGTAAATTGCAGTGAACTGAAAAGGGCAGCGAATGGTTAAAAAATGCTGCACTTATGGGCAACTTTGGTTGCAGAAGTTGTTTGTGGTGCCTCTATGTCTTTACGGACAAGTTCACCAACCTGGGTGGTGTGCCAGTCAGATTCAGAGATTTCATATGCTGCAGGAAAAAGTTTGTTGTTTATGCTGTCCGGTGTGCATGTTCCAGATTTTACATTGGATGCACTATACGTGCACTCATTGTGAGGTTCCGGGAGCATGTAAACTCAATCAGAACCCAAAAAGGATCACCCAGACTGTTAAAGCACGTTCAGGACGAAAAGGGGAGGAGACCCTAGTGTTCTTTCCTTTTTTTTGTCTGGAACATGTTTGTGCAAGAGAAGGAATGGATCGGCAAAAGGCTCTACTACAATCTGAAGCAAAGTGGATCCTGAAAAACAATGCAAACAATGCAAAACCAGGGCAATTTGGGTTTGAATGACAGATTAGTCTTAAAGGGTAACTCTCATTAAAACAAATTTTGCACTATTGCACTCCTTATGCTGAATAAAAAAAAAATTGTTCAATTTTGTTTAAAAAATGAAGTTTTCTATGTCTTATTTGTGCTTAAAAAAGCTCAAAAACATCTCATACACAGACTTTGTACCGAAGCCCAAACACAGAAAGTGCAGCCTGGAGTGCTGAAGGGTGTGTGTCCAGCATCATCCAGTCATAGCTCCTCTCACACTTAACTGCCATATGGTGTTGGTTGGACACATCCCCCTCAGCACTCCAGGCTGTACTTTCTTTGTTTGGGCTTTGATCCAAAGACTGTGTATGAGATGGGGGAAAATTTGCTCTTGAGCTTTTTTTTTTGCACAAATAAGACATAGAAAAAGAGAAAGAGAGGAAAGGCGAAAGAGAAAAAAAAAAGAAAGTAAGAAGGGTAAAAGAGAGAAGGAAAAGAAAGGGAAGACAAAAGGAAAAAAATAAAACATTTTTTTTTTTAGTTGTTTCTCATTAATGTCTTTTGTATACTACATTTGCTGATTTGTATGTATGTCTTTTTTACACTGCTGTTTGTTTTTAACTATACACATTTTGCTTGTTTTAAGTTGTGTATAAAGTATAAAGTGTTAACACCCCTTGTTCTGATGTCATGGGGACAGGTGGATTTAATACATAAACATGCGTTTGAATGAAAACTAACTTCACATTAATAGTCTCATGCACACTAAAGGGTCAAATGAACTCCAAGCACCACCATGCCAAGCACTGTTTGCCATGTGAGCAAGATAGTCCAACCTGAAAGCATTACCGTATTTTTCACTCCATAAGACGCACCTTTTCTCCCCCAAAAGTGGGAAGGAAATGTCTGTGCGTCTTATGGAGCAAATGTGTGTGGCGTTACCCGGCATTTGCATGGTATCGGGGACTCGTTTAATGTACCTGATACCAAGGCCGATACCTGCTGCAGTGCCCCGCTCCCCTGCCCCCTTCTGCTGTGCGTATACCCGTTTTGTCATTCACATCGCCGTTCTGCCATCCGCGTCATGGCGTCCTATGGAGGAACATGTGACACACACGTCACTCCACCTCCTCCCCTGCGCGCAGCATAACGCTACGGAGGAAGGAGGAGTGACGTGTATGTCACATGCTCCTCCATAGGACGCTATGTGTGGATGGCAGAACGGGGATGTGGACGGCAGAACGGGGAAGCGGGGCGGCAACCGCACGTGAGCAACTACCGTGGGGGCACTGTCTACAAGTGGGGGCACTGTCTACAAGGGGAGGCACTGTCTAAAAAGGGGGGGCTGCTGTTTACAAGGGGGCACTGTCTATAAGTGGGGGGGGGGCTGCTGTTTACAGGGGGGCACTGTCTACAAGGGGGGGCCTGCTGTTTTTTTTTCTAGTTCTCCTCCTCTAAAACCTAGGTGCGTCTTATGGTCAGGTGCGTCTTAAGAAGCGAAAAATACAGTATTTGAGTACTTGTATACAACTTGTATTTTTTCATAGCAGAAAATGCAGATGTGTATATCATCATCACCACCATATAGTACATTATACCTACTGTATAAACACTCAATAATGACATGAAATGTAAGCATACAATTTTCCCAAATAAAGTTATTTTATGTGAGATCCCCAGTTTAGAAATAAGGGTCTACGCTTCTTGGCTGTGCTCATCTGTATGCCACAATCCTCATTTGACATCAGACTCTGACATTGGACCTTCTGCAGGCTTCTATTCTTTACTCGTTCACTTGAGTGTGCTTATTGTTAGGCAGCAAACAACAGCACTGAGCAAAGACACAGCAGCAAATTTTCAACATAAAGGAAAGGAGTCAACTGATTCATGGATCTACGTACCCTGCCCTGTCACCTAGAGTACATGCACTGAATTTAAATGACCCATTTTATTGTCCTTGCCAAGGCTTCCGAGGTACACATTGTAATATCAGCAGAAATCTGTCTTTTCTTTTATAAAGGGCAGCTGAAGCTTTCTAGACATATTCTCTCCCTACAAAAAAAAAAAAAAAAAAAAACATCTAAAGGCTAGGTGTGCCTTGATTTTTATTATTTAATAAAAAAAAAAATACCCCTTCCCCAATATATACAGGGGGAAAGAAGTCCTACCAGATGTGTTGATAGAACGCCACAGTATAAATTAAGCATACAATAAAGCGGTCTCCCCCTGCAGGACAGTAAGAAAACATGCATGATGCCTTTCATTCACTCCCAGAAAACTGCATGCTGCCAATAAAATAAAGTAGTATAGCAGAACGGGTGAACAAAGCTAAAGGGGCTCATTATAACACAGAACAACAAGGTCTCATGGGCAATGTGGAATGATTAGGCAACCACTGAAGGATTACAGAAGCAGGTTCTCCAGAGATCAGTTATAAAAGCTTACAGGGTCCAATGAATGTAGAAGAAAAAAAATATATGAGTCGCTTTTTCCATATGATGTTCCCAAATTAGATGTTACATAAGCATTTGCACTATAAGCTACACTGTTTTGGGGGCTTTCTTTTTCATTTGTTAGCTAGTCCTGTAATTCATTAAACTGCCTGTGACTTAAGGCCTTGCTGGCAGAGAAGCTGTGACACAGACATTTCTTCTCAATGACATTTTATTATGCTTCGTATGCTCCTGTTACCTGCGGAATTTACTTAATTTAATTATTTTACAAAAAAGAAGTAGGGAGAGCCAGCGTACAGCTCATCATGTAAATCAGTGGTAAAGACTCTACAGTAAAGTGCAAGATGGTTGTATGTGTGTCCTCTGGGAAGTGCATTGCAAATGATTTTACACAGAAAAATGGGAAACCTTTTAATGAAAATAAACTGATGCCAACCAGATTAATCCTCCAGGCTTTTGGAAACATTGTATGTCTTGCTGAAGGAGAATAAAAGAGAAGCACCTTGTCATTTTCTTTAGTAGTGAGGGAGTGGAGGGGCAGGTAGGTTAACCTCTTAAGGACCAAGCCCATTTTGACCTTAATTGGGCACTGTCAGATACAAAAACTTTTGATTTGTTGTAAAGCATGTATAACCAATAGGTTTTGCAATTGCTTTCATTAGAAAATGTTCAGTATTTCATACTGAAAAAGCCAATCAAACAACTGCCTCCCCTGCCTGCTTGGACACATACTAGTCCTGCTGTGTCCATGCATCATCACCTATGTCATGGACACACTTCCTTGATTGACAGCTGTGAGCGCAGGGCTCACAGCTGGAGGAAAAATCCTCCCACTGTCAGCTTGTGTCCCGCTACTGTCAGCGAGGACAAGCTGGGAGTTGTAGTTTTGCCAATGCTATGGGGGATGTGAGCAGACAGCATACTGAGGGAGAAATTTAGACTAGTGAGTTAAATTAAAAGTGTAATAAAAAATAAATAACGGTGCTAGACACATGGTCAGGATTAGGTACTGAGTGATATATTGAAAAAACATTTTTTTTGTTGGATCTGACGGGTACGCTTTAAGGACAAGGCCAATTTTATTTTTGCATTTTCCTTTTTTCCTCCTCGACTTCTAAAAACCGTAACTTTCTTATATTTTCATCCACAGACTAGAATGGGGCTTGTTTTTTGCGCGACCAGTTGTCCTTCGTAATTACATCACTCATTTTAACGTAAAATGTATGGCGCATACAAAAAAATACTATTTGTGTGGGGAAATTAAAAAGAAAACAGCAATTTTGCTAATTTTGGATGGTTTTGTTTTCACAACATACAATTTACAGTAAAAATGACATGTGTTTTTTATTCTGTGGGTCAAGACGATTAAAGTGATAACCATGATTATGTACTTTTCTATTATTGTTGCGCTTAAAAAAATATCACAATCTTTTTAACCAAATTAGTATGTTTAAAATCCCTCTATTTTGACGACTTCTTCATTTTTCCATATAAGCGTCAGTATGAGGGCAAATTTTTTGCGCCCTGATCTGTACTTATTGATTTTTTTTTTTATTACATTTATTCATTTATCAATGGTACATAACGCATATCAAACTAAAATATAAAGTTTCAATATCACAATAAAATAAATATGTACTTTTTATTGATACCACTAGAGATGAGCGAACTTACAGTAAATTCGATTTGTCACGAACTTCTCGGCTCGGCGGTTGCTGACTTTTCCTGCATAAATTAGTTCAGCTTTCCGGTGCTCCGGTGGGCTGGAAAATGTGGATACAGTCCTAGGAAAGAGTCTCCTAGGACTGTATCCACCTTTTCCAGCCCACGGGAGCACCTGAAAGCTGAACTAATTTATGCAGGAAAAGTCATCAACTGCCGAGAAGTTCGTGACGAATCGAATTTACTGTAAGTTCGCTCATCTCTTGATACCACATTTGTGTATATAACTTAATTTTTGTATTAATTATTTTTTTTTCTATAAAAAGTGGCAAAAAAAGCATCAATTTAGCATTTTTTTTAGGTTCACGCCATTCACCGTATGGGATCAATAGCATTATATTTTAATAGTTTGGACATTTAAGCACACGGTGATACCAAATATGTTTATACATTATTTTTTTTTTACACTTTATGGGGGGAAAATGGGGGGAAAAAAGGACATTTTACATTTTTATTGGGGGGGGGATTTTCCAAATTTTTTTCTCTTTTTTTTCTTTTTTACACTTTAATAGTCCCCATAATGGACTATTTATAGCAATCATTTGATAGCCAATACTGTTCAGTGCTATGTCTAGGGCAAAGCACTGATCAGTGTTATCGGCCACCTTCTGCTCTGGTCTGCTCGATCTCAGACCAGAGTAGAAGACCCCTGGAAGGCAGCAGAGGCAGGTGAGGGGACCTCCGTGCGCCATTCTGGATGATCGAATCCCCGCAGCAGCGATGCGGACGATCCGATCATCCATATTTCTGACCGCACTCCTGCAGATGCTGTGATCTGTATTAATCAAAGCATCGGAGGGGTCAATGGCAGACAACCGCGCGATCGTGGATATCGGCCATTAGCCGCGGGTCCCTGGCTGCGATCAGCAGCCGGGACCAACCGTGCATGACACGAGCATCGCTCTGATGTTCGCGGTCATGTACAGGATGTAAATGTACGTCCTGGTGGGTTAAGTACATACATACGTACATTTACGTCCTTAAGGGGTAGAGCAAGCAACATGTAAAACCTACGTACTCAGATCTTGCTTTAGCAAGTCTGCAAAAAGAATATAGAAATGACACATACACAGTGCGATTCCTCAGGGGTGAGGTGGCACTGGCCTGCAGGGGTGAGGTGGCACTGGTGCCATCTCACGATCGCCCTGATTCGTCAGCCGGTTTAACGGCCGACCAATAAGGGCACCTGCTGCGGGTGTCACTCCCGCAACCCGCTCTGCCCCTCTTCCGGAGAACGTGAGCGGGTGCGGGTGCGGGATGTGGACCCCGGCAGCTGGGGACCCCGATCCCCGGCGTCCCTGTTGGGATCGTGGCGCCAGGAGCGGCGGCGACGACGAGGGACTGACCTGTGTGCCGGCAGCAGTTAGAGGTGATTGACAGCCTCCTGCTGTTGCTTAGCAACAGCTCCCAGCATGCAAAAAGGGCATGCTGGGAGCTGTAGTTATGCAACAGCAGGAGGCAGACCACCACAACTCCCAGCATTCCCTTATGGGCATGCTGAGACTTATAGTTTTGCAACAGCTGGGGGCACATTTCTTCTATGGAAAAGTGTACCTTCAGCTGTTGTATAACTACAACTCCCAGCTTGCACACACAGCTAAAGTGCATGCTGGGAGTTGTAGAGGTGCATCTGCTGGTTGCATAAATACAACTCCCAGCATGCCCGTTGGTGACTGCTGAGAGTTGTCGTTTTGCAACAGCTGAAGGCACACTGGTTGTGAAACACTGAGTTAGGTCACAAACTCAGTGATACATAACCAGTGTGCCTACAGCTGTTGCAAAACTAAACTCTCAGCATGTACAGTCTGTCAGCGCATGCTGGGAGTTGAAGTTTTGCAACAGCTGGATGTCCCCCCCCCCCTCCCCAATGTGAATGTACAGGGTACACTCATATGGGCGGAGGATTACAGTAAGTATCCGGCTGCAAGTTTGAGCTGCGGCAAATTTTCTGCCGCATCTCAAACTGCCAGCGAGAAACTACTGTGAACCCCCTGCCCGTGCGACTGTACCCTAAAAACACTACACTAACACAAAATAAAATAAAAAGTAAAAAACACTACATATACACATACCCCTACACAGCCCCCCTCCCCTCCCCAATAAAAATGAAAAACGTCTGGTACGCCACTGTTTCCAAAACGGAGCCTCCAGCTGTTGTAAAACAACTACCCCCAGTAGTACCAGACAGCCACTGACTGTCCAGGCATGCTGGGAGTTTTACAACAGCTGGAGGCACCCTGTTTGGGAATCACTGGCGTAGAATACCCCTATGTCCACCCCTATGCAATCCCTAATTTAGGCCTCAAATGCGCATGGCGCTCTCCCTTTGGAGCCCTGTCATATTTCAAGGCAACAATTTAGAGTCACATATGGGGTATCGCCGTATTTGGGAGAAATTGTGTTACAAATTTTAGGGGGTATTTTCTGCTTTTACCCTTTTTAAAAATTTAAAATTTTTGGGAAAACAAGCATTTTTGGTAATAAAAATGTGGGGTATAAAGGTTCACTTAACCCCTTGTTACGTTCCCCAAGGGGTCTAGTTTCCAAAATATAATGCAATCTGTTTTTTTTTTTTTTTTTGCTGTCCAGGCACCATAGGGGCTTCCTAAATGCGGCATGCCCCCAGAGCAAAATTTGCTTCCAAAAAGCCCAATGTGACTACTCCTCTTCTGAGACCTGTAGTGCGCCAGCATAGCACTTTTCACCCCCATATGGGGTGTTTTCTGAATCGGGAGAAATTGGGCTTCAAATTTTGGGGGGTATTTTCTGCTATTACCCTTTTTAAAAATGTAAAATTTTTGGGAAAACAAGCATTTTAGGTAAACATTTTTTTTTTTTTTACATTTGCGAAAGTCATGAAACACCTGTGGGGTATTAAGGCTCACTTTATCCCATGTTACATTCCCCGAGGGGTCTAGTTTCCAAAATGGTATGCCATGTGTTTTTTTTTGCTGTTTTGACACCCTAGGGGCTTCCTAAAGGTGACATGCCCCCCCAAAAAAGATTTCAGAAAAATGTTCTCTCCAAAATCCCCTTGTCGCTCCTTCCCTTCTGAGCCCTGTACTGCGCCTGCCGAACACTTAACATAGACATATGAGGTATTTCCCTACTGGAGAGAAATTGGGCTACAAATACAAGTAAAAATTTTCTCCTTTTACCACTTTCAAAAATTGGGTCTACAAAAACATGCGAGTGTAAAAAATGAAGATTTTGACTTTTCTCCTTCACTTTGCTGCTATTCCTGTGAAACACCTAAAGGGTTAAAACAATGACAATGTCATTTTGAATACTTTGGGGGGTGTAGTTCTTATAATGGGGTAATTTATGGAGTATTTCTAATATGAAGACCCTTCAAATCCACTTCAAAACTGAACTGGTCCCTGAAAAATATCGAGAAAATTGCTGCTGAATTTTTAAGCTCTCTGGTGTCTTCCAAAAGTAAAAACTCATAGGGGGAGATTTATCAAAACCTGTCCAGATGAAGATTTGCCCAGTTGCCCATAGCAACCAATCAGATCGCTTCTTTCATTTTGCAGAGGCCTTGTTAAAAATGAAAGAAGAGAATTGCTCTTTCTGAGTGTTGCTGTGTAAGAGGGGGCGTGAAAGAGGAGTTTCAAAAACTGTGATTATCTGTTGTGCGGAGTGAATCTGTGGAGTGGGTGCGACTGCCTATAGCCCACATTCTTATTTTGGGTAAGTTTTTCTCTTTTGCACATAGTGGGATAACTGTTAGAGTTTAAACACCCTTTTTCATTTTTTTTTTTTTTTTTTTTCTCTGTTCCACCTCTAGGGGGAGGAGGAGTAGATTGGGCACAGGTGTATAAATCTTAGCTTGGGACTCTTATTGAGAGCTTGCTCTTTCTGAGTGTTGCTGTGTAAGAGGGGGCATGAAAGAGGAGTTTCAAAAACTGGAGTTTGAAAGCAGGAGGTTGAGATCGCTGTGAGTTTTAATTTTTGAACCCACAAGGTCTACAAAAAATTTTAAGTGTCATTTTGACTGTCTGTTTTTTCCTATACATTTGTGAAATCCCCATAATTAGATGGCCTCCATGTTGGAAAATGCAGTCCAATGTACATCCTGTTCAATGTATGCAATCCTTGAACAACAGTTTGAGGGTGCATATTGTTGTGCGAGATGTGTGCTAGTTGTCCGTTTGGAAGCCCAGATCCTGCATCTAGAGGGGCGACTGGCAACAATGAGAAGCATTAACAACATGGAGAGGAGTCTCCTGCTCACTGAGCAGGCACTCTCGGGAATAGAGGTGGGGGAGGACAGTGGGACGGAGTTGCAGGACAGTCAGGCAGTTAGCTGGGTTACAGTTAGAAAGAGGGGTAGGGGAAAAAGTGTCAGGGAGGCTAGTCCTGAACTGGCACACCCCAACAAGTTTGCCCGCTTGGCAGATGAGGGGGATGCCATTACAGAGCTAGCAGAACTGCAGCAGGATACCGCCTCTGACCGCCAGGGGGGTGTCTGCTCCAGTAAGGAGGGAGGGAGGAGTACAGGGCAGGCCAGACAGGTACTAGTGGTGGGGGACTCAATTATTAGGGGGACAGACAGGGCAATCTGTCACAAAGACCGGGAACGCCGAACAGTGTGCTGTCTGCCTGGCGCACGAGTTCGGCACATCGCGGATCGGGTTGACAGGTTGTTGGGCGGGGCTGGAGAGGACCCAGCAGTCATGGTACATATTGGCACCAATGACAAAGTAAGAGGTAGGTGGAGTGTCCTTAAAAATGATTTCAGGGACTTAGGCCGCAAGCTTAAGGCAAGGACCTCCAAGGTAGTCTTTTCTGAAATACTACCAGTACCACGAGCCGCACCAGAGAGGCAGCGGGAGATCAGGGAGGTAAACAAGTGGCTCAGAAGCTGGTGTAGGAAGGAAGGGTTTGGGTTCATGGAGAACTGGGCTGACTTCGCTGTCGGTTACCGGCTCTACCGTAGGGACGGGCTGCACCTCAATGGGGAGGGTGCAGCTTTGCTTGGGGAGAAGATGGCTAGAAGGGTGGAGGAGTGTTTAAACTAGGGACTTGGGGGGAGGGAACCTACAGCAAAGAGGGGGAAGATAGTGTAGATAGAGAGGTGGGAATTATAAATGTACCTGGGGGTGGAGCGGAGGGAGGGGTTAGAATAGTTAATAGGAATAGGCTTCATAGGAAAATAAAACTTACACCCTTGAATCCCATTAACCCCAATAACATAAAGGATGGAAATGTAAAGTGTATGTTCACAAATGCCAGAAGCCTAGCAAATAAAATGGGGGAGCTTGAGGCCTTGATACTGGAGGAACATATTGATATAGTTGGGGTCACTGAGACATGGCTGGACTCCTCGCATGACTGGGCTGTCAATCTGCAGGGGTTTACATTGTTTCGCAAGGATAGAATGAACAGAAAAGGTGGTGGAGTCTGTCTGTATGTAAGAAGTGGTATGAAAGTCAGTGTGAACGATGCCATAGTGTGTGATGATTCTGAGGATGTGGAATCATTGTGGGTAGAATTACAAAAGGAGGGAAATACTGAAAAAATAATATTTGGGGTAATCTACAGACCCCCTAATATCACTGAAGAGATAGAAGTTCGGCTTCATAAACAAATAGAGAGGGCCGCCCGGGCAGGTACAGTGGTAATAATGGGAGATTTTAACTATCCAGATATAGATTGGGGTCCGGGGTTGGCTAAAACTACAAAGGGGCGACAATTCCTAAATTTATTGCAGGATAATTTTATGGGCCAGTTTGTGGAGGACCCAACAAGAAGTGATGCCTTGTTGGATCTGATCATTTCCAACAACGCAGAGCTGGTTGGTAATGTAACTGTGCGGGAAAACCTTGGTAATAGCGACCACAATATAGTTACTTTTGACTTAAAATGTAGAAAACAAAGACAGGCGGGGAAGGCAAAAACATATAACTTTAAAAAGGCAAATTTCCCTGGGCTGAGGGCTGCACTACAGGACATAGACTGGGGGGGAGGTGTTCTCAAATACTGATACAGAAGGTAAATGGGACATCTTTAAATCAACTCTAAATAACTATACAGCTAAATATATACCAAAGGGGAACAAATATAAACGATTGAAACTAAATCCTACATGGCTGACACTTGATGTTAAAAGAGCAATAAACAGCAAAAAAATAGCCTTCAAAAAATACAAATCTGATGGGTCAGCGATAACATTTAAACAGTACAAGGAGCTTAATAAAATCTGTAAAAATGTAATAAAAACAGCAAAAATTCAAAATGAGAGACAGGTGGCCAAAGAAAGCAAAACTAATCCTAAATATTTTTTTAGATATATAAATGCAAAAAAACCAAGGACAGAGCATGTAGGACCCCTTAATAATGATAATGGGGAGGTTGTCACAGGCGATAAAGAGAAAGCAGAGCTACTGAATGGGTTCTTTAGTTCTGTATATACTATGGAAGAAGGAGCTGACATTGGCCAGGTCAGTGCTGGTAACACATCATGTAATGTACTGAACTGGCTTAATGTAGAGATGGTACAAGGTAAGTTAAGTGATATAAATGTAAGCAAATCCCCAGGACCGGATGGACTACACCCAAGAGTTCTTAGAGAGGTAAGTTCAGTAATATCTGTACCCCTGTTCATGATATTTAGAGATTCTCTGGTGTCTGGTATTGTGCCAAGGGACTGGCGCAAGGCGAATGTGGTGCCAATCTTCAAAAAGGGCTCTAGGTCTTCCCCAGGAAACTATAGACCGGTAAGTTTAACGTGCATTGTGGGTAAATTGTTTGAAGGACTTATAAGGGATTACATACAGGAATACATAGGGGATAATTGTATTATAAGTGATAGCCAGCATGGGTTTACTAAGGATAGAAGTTGTCAAACCAATCTAATTTGCTTTTATGAAGAGGTGAGTAGAAGCCTTGACAGAGGAATGGCTGTGGATATAGTGTTTCTGGATTTTGCTAAAGCATTTGATACTGTCCCTCATAGACGTCTGACAGGTAAGTTAAGGTCTTTGGGTTTGGAAATTTTAGTTTGTAACTGGATTGAACACTGGCTCATGGATCGTACCCAGAGAGTGGTGGTCAATGATTCGTACTCTGATTGGTCCCCGGTTATTAGTGGTGTACCCCAAGGTTCAGTACTGGGCCCGCTGTTGTTTAATTTATTTATAGAGGATGGTATTAACAGCTCTGTTTCTATCTTTGCAGATGACACCAAGCTTTGTAGCACAGTACAGTCTATAGAGGATGTGCATAAGTTACAAGATGACTTGGATAGACTAAGTGTCTGGGCATCCACTTGGCAAATGAGGTTCAATGTGGATAAATGTAAAGTTATGCATCTGGGTACTAATAACCTGCATGCATCGTATGTCTTAGGGGGGATTAAACTGGCAGAGTCACTGGTAGAGAAGGATCTGGGTGTACTTGTAGATCACAGACTACAGAATAGCATGCAATGTCAGGCTGCTGCTTCCAAAGCCGGCAGGATATTGTCATGTATCAAAAGAGGCATGGACTCAAGGGACAGGGACATAATACTCCCCCTTTATAAAGCATTGGTACGGCCTCACCTGGAATATGCTGTTCAGTTTTGGTCACCTGTCCATAAAAGGGACACTGCGGAGTTGGAAAGGGTGCAGAGACGCGCGACTAAACTAATATGGGGCATGGAACATCTTAGCTATGAGGAGCGATTAAAGGAGTTACAATTGTTTAGTCTTGAGAAGAGACGTTTAAGGGGGGATATGATAAACGTATATAAGTATATTAATGGCCCATACAAAAAATATGGAGAAAAACTGTTCCAGGTTAAACCCCCCCAAAGGACGAGGGGGCACTCCCTCCGTCTGGAGAAAAAAAAGTTTAGTCTCAAGGGGCGACACGCCTTCTTTACCGTGAGGACTGTGAATTTATGGAACGGTCTACCTCAGGAACTGGTCATAGCAGGAACAATTAACAGCTTTAAAACAGGATTAGATACATTCCTGGAACAAAATAAGATTAATGCTTATGAAGAAATATAAAATCTCATCCCTTCCCCAATATCGCGCCACACCCCTACCCCTTAATTCCCTGGTTGAACTTGATGGACATATGTCTTTTTTCGACAGTACTAACTATGTAACTATGTAACTATGTAACAGATTGGTTGCTATGGGCAACTGGGCAACTTTTCCTTTGCACAGGTTTTGATAAATCTCCCCCATAAATTTTATGATGCAAACATAAAGTAGGCATATTATATATGTGAACCAAAAAAAATTATTTGGAATATCCATTTTCCTTACAAACAGAGAGCTTCAAAGTTAGAAAAATTCCAAATTTTCATTTTTTTCATCAAATTTTGGGATTTTTCCCCAAGAAAGGATGCAAGTTACCAAAAAATGTTACCACTATGTTTAAGTAGAATATGTCACGAAAAAACAATCTCGGAATCAGAATGATAACTAAAAGCATTCCAGAGTTATTAATGTTTTAAGTGACAGTGGTCAGAATTGCAAAAAACGGCCGAGTCCTTAAAGGGGTTATCCAGGAAAAAACTTTTTTTTATATATCAACTGACTCCAGAAAGTTAAACAGATTTGTAAATTACGTCTATTAAAAAATCTTAATCCTTTCAGTACTTATGAGCTTCTGAAGTTAAGGTTGTTCTTTTCTGTCTAAGTAATCTCTGATGACACATGTCTCGGGATTCGCCCAGTTTAGAAGATGTTTGCTATGGGAATTTGCTTCTAAACTGGGCGTTTCCCGAGACACATGTCATCACAGATTACTTAGACAGAAAAGAACAACCTTAACTTCAGAAGCTCATAAGTACTGAAAAGATTAAGATTTTTTAATAGAAGTAATTTACAAATCTGTTTAACTTTCTGGAAACAGTTGATATATATAAAAAAAAGTTTTTTCCTGGAATACCCCTTTAAGGTGAAAAAGGGCTAAGTCCTTAAGGGGTTAAACACAACTAATGTATCCATATTCTAGTTTATGTGAGAGTTACTCTGTTTACATAACCTTCATGGTATTCTGCATGAATTTAATCTGTGTTTTTGTCTAGTCCTTTTAAGATACATTATTTAATACTTTCCTTTTTTAAACACAGAAAAACGGATGTCCACCCCTTTTTTCTGTGTTCCAATTATATTGAAGCTGGGGCTGTGCCAGCGGGTCTGGGACACAGGTATTTCAGTAGGCTAGGAGTGAAGCTGTACTACCTCCAGTATTCCTTTTTTAAAGTACTGTAGTCTACAGACTCATCCCCATAGGTCTGTTAACATAGGTAAATCCCTTCCATGGTCAACTGACTAAAAATGCAACCCCTAAAAAAGAGATACTTTAACTGGATATACTAAAATAATAAACAATTTTAAAATAACAAACATCAAAAGTGCCTCTACATAAAATGCATAATTAAATAATAACTTCATTAGTCTGAAATCTACAAAATGTCCAATCAGTTAAGCCATATTATGTCTAGTCTACATGCCCTATTACGTCTACCACTCAGGATTAAACTAAGTGAAGGGTCACTGCAAAGAGCGTCTCCTCCAGCACTGGAGGACTCATCGCGTTTCTATATTTTAATGGCCTTCATCTAATACTACATCTCTCATACAGCTACCACAGACTAGAAAAATGTCACAGCTTCCAATAACACAGCTGTATATGAGAGAAAGTTTGTTTGAACCTGCATGGACTGTTCAGTTGTCTGATTGTCCACTGCTGTCACCATGATGAGTGGCACTAAAAAATCTAGAAGCCTGCTTAACTTTTTTTGTCCCACAGAAAAAAAAACACAGGCAAATTAAAGGGGTACTCCGGTGAAAAACTTTTTTTTTTTCTTTAAATCAACTGGTGCCAGAAAGTTAAAAAGATTTGTAAATTACTTCTATTAAAAAATCTTAATCCATCCTGTTCTTATTATTTGCTGAATACTACAGCGGAAATTATTTTCTTTTTGAAACACAGAGCTCTCTGCCGACATCTCTGTTCATTTTAGGAACTGTCCAGAACAGCATATGTTTGCTATGGGTATTTCCTTTTACTCTGGCAGTTCCTAAAATGGACAGAGATGTCGGCAGAGAGCACTGTGCTCGTGATGTCAGCAGAGAGCACTGTGTTTCAAACGGAAAAGAATTTCCACTGTAGTATTCAGCAGCTAATAAGTACAGGAATGATTAAGATTTTTTAATAGAAGTAATTTTCAAATCTGTTTAACTTTCTGGCACCAGTTGATTTAAATAAAAAAATAAAAAAAAATAAAAAGGTTTTCACCGGAGTAACCCTTTAACCCCTTAAGGACGCAGCCCTTTTTCACCTTAACCCCTTAAGGACTCAGGGTTTTTCCGTTTTTGCACTTTCATTTTTTCCTCCTTACCTTTTAAAAATCATAACCCTTTCAATTTTCCACCTAAAAATTCATATTATGGCTTATTTTTTGCGTCGCCAATTCTACTTTGCAGTGACAGTCATTTTACCCCAAAATGCATGGCGAAACGGAAAAAAGAATCATTGTGCGACAAAATCGAAGAAAAAACGCCGTTTTGTAACTTTTGGGGGCTTCCGTTTCTACGCAGTGCATATTTCGGTAAAAATTACGCCTTATTATTCTGTAGGTCCATACGGTTAAAATGATACCCTACTTATATAGGTTGGATATTGTCGTACTTCTGGAAAAAATCATAACTACATGCAGGAAAATTTATACGTTTAAAAATGTCATCTTCTGACCCCTATAACTTTTTTATTTTTCCACGTACAGGGCGGTATGAGGACTCATTTTTTGCGCCGTGATCTGAAGTTTTTATTGGTACCATTTTTGTTTTGATTGGACTTTTTGATCACTTTTTATTCATTTTTTAATGGTATAAAAAGTGACCAAAATACGCTTTTTTGGACTTTTGAATTTTTTTGCGCGTACGCCATTGACCATGCGGTTTAATTAATGATATATTTTTATAGTTCGGACATTTACGCATGCGGCGATACCACATATGTTTATTTATTTATTTTTTTACACTTATTTTTTTTATGGGAAAAGGGGGTGATTCAAACTTTTATTAGGGAAGGGGTTAAATGACCTTTATTAACACATTTTTTTTTGCAGTGTTATAGGTCCCATAGGGACCTATAACACTGCACACACTGATCTTTTACACAGATCACAGGCGTGTATTAACACGCCTGTGATCAGTGTTATCGGCGCTTGATTGCTCCTGCCTGGATCTCAGGCACGGAGCAGTCATTCGCCGATCGGACACCGAGGAGGCAGGTAAGGGCCCTCCCGGTGTCCGGTCAGCTGTTCGGGACGCCGCGATTTAACCGCGGCGGTCCCGAACAGCCCGACTGAGCAGCCGGGTCACTTTCACTTTCGCTTTAGAAGCGGCGGTCAGCTTTGACCGCCGCTTCTAAAGGGTTAATACCGCACATCGCCGCGATCGGCGATGTGTGGTATTAGCCACGGGTCCCGGCCGTTGATGAGCGCTGGGACCGACGCGATATGATGTGATGGTCCTGCGTCGTTAAGGGGTTAAGGACTGAGCCCTTTTTCACAATTCTGACCACCGTCGCTTTATGAATTAATAACGCGAAAAAACTTTTACCAAATATTCTGATTCTGAGATTGTTTTTTCGTGACATATTCTTCTTTATTTTGGTGGTAAATTTTCGGCACTACTTGCATCCTTTTTTGGTGAAAAATCCCCAAATTTCATGAAAATGTTGAAAATTTCGCATTTTTCTTTTTTCTAACTTTGAAGCTCTCTACTTGTAAGGAAAATGGATATCCACAATAAATTTTATTTTTATTCACAAATACAATATGTCCACTTTATGTTGGCATCATAAAATGGACATATTTTTGCTTTTTGAAAAAATTAGAGGGCTTCAAAGTAGAGCAGCAATTTTCTAAAATTTCATGAAAATTGCTAAATCTGAAGGGACAGATGTTACAGAACTACAACTCCCAGCATGCCTGGGCAGTCCAGGCATGCTGAGAGTTGTAGTTTGGCAACATCTGGAGGGCTACCGTTTGGGCACCACTGCAACAGTGGTCCCCAAACTGTGACCCTCTAGATGTTGCAAAACTACAACTCCCAGCATGCCCAGACAGCCTTTGGCTGTCTGGGCATGGTGGGAGTTGCAGTTTGGCCTTCCTAGTGGTTGCCACAGTAAATATTGTTTTACTTTCACTTTCAATTCCCCCCCCCCCCCCCCCCCACTGACGATTCCCTACCTGAGCCAGGATCCAGCAGTCTCCTGCGAAGATCCCGGGTCCCCAGGCATCTTTTCCTGCAGGTACGGCCTCCATCTTCTTCCCACGATCCCCTCGACATCCAGGGGCGGGCAGAACGGGGGTTGCCATGGCAACCCCCTGTCCTGTACTGCCATTGGTCAGAACTCCGGTCTGACTAATGGCAGGGGGTAGGAGGAGATTGCAGCTCTTCGACCTCACTCCTATCCCTTAGGCTGATCGGGGCTGTTGCCGACAACTCCGATCAGCCAATTTTCCGGGTGATCGGGTCACCAGAGACCCGATCAGCCCGGAATTGGAGAAAATCGCATGTATGAATTGACAAGCGATTTTCTTCGATCGCCGACATGGGGGGGTCTCAGGACCCCCCTGGGCGATGTGCCGGGATGCCTGCTCCGGTCCCCAACCGGCTAGCGGCGGGGACCGGAATTCCCACGGGCGTATCCATATGCCGTCAGTCCTTAAGGACTCGAGATGCAGGGCGTATGCATACGTCCTGTGTCCTGAACAGGTTAAGCAAATTCAGTCCAACAACTGGCAGGAGAAAAAGAAATTGCTATTAGTTATCACATATCTAAGACAAACTTAAATTCCATCAGTAACCATGTAGAAAATGCCTTAACAAAAGCTTGGCGGTACTTCTGTAAAGACCGAATATTTAACTTTGTTGCTCAAAAAAAAAATTCTGTACATCTCCCCTGTCCTCGTATTTGGGAGCCTGTATTTTTTTCCCAGTAGTGTAACCCCAGAAGAACACTAAAAAGGGAATTTTGCAGAAAAAGGATGCAGAATAAGACCGTTTTGTATTTTTAGAGCATGGGGCTTCTCAGATGACAATTTATAATCATTGGGGTGGATGTAAAGAGGAACACGCAGCACTTCGGGGTTGTACTAAGATCTACTGACATAAATAAACATCCCTCATTGAAAAATGGAGATTCAGCTGTCATTTCTGTACTTCTAAACATGGAAATTCTAGACAACATGAATTCCAGCAGCCAACAGAGAAAAAGTATATCCTTTAAAAAAAAAAAAAAAAAAAAAAAAATGTCTGTGCAGCCAGGTAAAGAAAATCATTGCTTGTGGATCAAGCTTACAAAGTCTTTAGAGTGTATTTAAAGAAGTCTGTTTATATGCTAGAACTGTTTCAACTTTTAAGCTGTGCAGCAGTCTTAAGGTGACCTCACAGCCAGTTGTTGTCATATTCATTTACTGGTAGCAAGCATGCTAGAAGGTATATGAGCCAAAACCTATTTCTCCAGCGTTGTCACAGTGGCTTGGGGAGCCATTACGCGATGGAGCCTTTGAAGAGTCAGAGCTTTATCCCCTGGATGAACAAATATCCAGAGACATAGAAAAATATAGGAAAAAACTGCCTAAATTGTTATGGCCCCCCCAGTGAGAAGCCAGCTCTTATCTGTACAGTAAGTTTAAGGGATTGTGACAGCTCTGTCCCAGATATTAGCTGACCCAATCATATTAAATCTCTTGCTTCAGTGCTCATCCAACTTCATGTTGAACAAGCCACAAACAAGCAGATAAAAGAGAGATGAAAAGAACATGCAGCACTAAAAGGGATAGAAAAAAGATAAGACAGTAAAAGATATAATTTGCAAATGGATTTCTTGTCTCGAACAAGTGCCAAAAACCTAACTGGTGTCGGTAAATGGGCTACGACACATCCAGCAATGCCACCCACTAATGTCTTTCAGCAAACAATTCCAGAGAGAATCTTCATCTTTGAAAGGAAAGGATGGCAAAAAGACAGGAGAAAAACAACAGTACCTCTTCAAGCACAGCACAATAATCACTCTCCGTCTAATGCCTAAGTCAGATGCGGAGTCCTGAGTAAGAAGATTACATTTGCAACGGCAAGACAAGCATCTAAACTCATTAAATTAATCTCACAATCCTTGCATAATTGGAGAAGCTAGGGGTGGAAATTCTACTGCCTGCTGAAAAATATAAAAAAAACATGGCAGGAGTGGAATCAGCCCATGAAGTGCCTGGAACAGTATCAATTAACCGTCAAGTTCGCTGCTGGGTACAAAAAAAGCAATGGGGACAATAGTGGAACCTGCCACATCACTACCCAGCTTAGCGTGGAAATTAGGAGAAGAAAACGAAGATGTAGTTGGAAATACAAACTTCGCTTTATACACAATTAAGACAAATGAAGGCTATGTTTAACTCCATGTTGCAGTGGAATTTAATAGGTAAAACCGTTTAGCCAGCAAAAGGTGCCACTATAGATCCAAAGCTTTCAGTTACACAACCTCCCTGAACTTGCTCTGGCCAGGAGATACACATGAGTTAACAGAGGGATGTAAATCCTTGTTTTAATTAATGCAATTAATTGTAGTGGAAGCGCTGTCAGCTCTTGTCACTACATTGGCCAAGTAAATTCTAAATGAAAGAATGAGGATTTGATCATTGTTTTACCAAGGAAGGCAATGTAATTAGAATGCCTGCCTTAACTAGGATCTATAATGGACAAGCAGGAAATAAAGGCACATTATTTATTTATAAAGAGCAAAGCTTCCAGGTAGTCCGAACAGGTTACTGAAAATAATGGCATCTACCAGGTGACAAGAAACCTTACCTATCTGTAGCCATCTGTTGTGATCCACATTATTAAATATTTTTGTGAAAAAAGGTTAATGCAATGAAAGTTTTTTCTAGTACAATGCCTTAAATTGTTTCTGATTATGTAAATGTAACATTAAACAAAGTAAACAAATAAACACACATTAATAAGCTGTTAAGAAATCATTTATTCTGACATCTACAAAACCCATGAGAAGTAGTAACTGTCTACATTTAAAGAGTACCCATCATCAAACCATATTTTACTAACTACGGTAAATCAGATTATATTCCCTAACTACTCCTAACACCCCTCCGCCCGGTGACGCGCTCCTCGCCTCCCCACTCCCTCTGCCCTTATCGTGTGTTGTTTTTATCATCTGATATGAAAAAGCCACTGCAATCAAATCCTGGATGGTGAGTGCTCCTTTTCTCTTTTTTGTGGTTATTTGACTGGACTACATTTTCATTTGTGTAGCACCACCAGAGAATTAAGGAATAGCGGCTATACACAACATAGTGTGAGACAGGATTTAAGGGTGAACAGTGCAAGATGCTTTTTTTCCCTATGTCCTAATATATTAACAGTTTAGTTTGGTGAATGGTTCTCTTTAATGGAGTGATCAGCTGACTACTGCCACTTTTATTATGTTTTTATTTCAAATTTACAAAATAAAAACAAAACACAAGGGAAAAGTGAAGAGAGGAGGAGGAAAGTCAGAAGGGGGTGAATAGGGAGATGCACCCGCAGATTTTACTAATTTGTATGCTACAGAGGAAATTCTTTGCTTTTTGAATTTCTTTTTTGTCTTGTCCACAGTGCTCTCTGCTGACACCTCTGTCCATGTCAGGAACTGTCCAGAGTAGCATAGGTTTGAAATGAGGATTTTCTCCTGCTCTGGACAGTTCATGATACGGGCATCAGGTGTCAGCAGAGAGCACTGTGGACAAGACAAAAAAGAAATTAAAAAAGAAAAGAATTTCCTAAGTAGCATACAACTGCTAAAAAGTACTGGAAGGATAAAGATTTTTTTTATAGAAGTTATTTAAAAATCTGTTTAACTTTCTGGTACCAGTTGATTAAAAAAAAATGTTTTTCACCAGAGTACCCCTTTAAGCTGACTCTAACACACAGACAAAGTTAGATAATAGGTTGGGGGCTAATTTCAGATAGCTTGTAAGAAACTGCAACCTTGCACATTGTTTAAGTGGCACTCGAGAAGCAAAAAACTAAATCTAGCTTTTCTCTTTTTTGTTAATAAGCGGCATAATATATTATCCTAACTGTAATAGCTGTAGATTAGTTTTATTTTTGGAAAATTGAGAAAGTACAGCTATACTGATTGTCTATTATGAATAATTAAAAAAAAAAGTGTTGAACAAAAAATGCTTTTGCTTATATCAATTAATCATAATGCTGCTTTTATTTCTCATACTGCTCCAGGAAAGCTGAGTTTCAAACATTTTTTAGGAAAGAGAGTAAGAGATGCAGGGAGCACAGACATACAGGGCATAGCAATGGTCAATGATGGTTGAGGATAGGCCAGCCTGAAAGTGCTTCAAAGTGCAGCAGTCCACTGGGAGCTAGGATCCCGCCTTTCCTTACCCATGGACAAAAAAATAAAATAAAAATAAAAATATGATACCAAATATGTTTATGTTTTGTTTTGTAAAAAAAAAAAAAATTTTGAAACATGGAAAAAGGGAGGGGGGGGGGGGGTAGGGGAGATTAGAATTTTTTATTATTGGGGGGGGGGGGGGGTATAAAACAATATTATTAAAAACATGTTATCGTTTGATTGCCTATTCAGGTAAATAAAACTCTTTTGCATTGCACTGAATTCATTTCTTGGATATCTGCTTTATGATCCTTTATAACCTCATCACAGGGGCCAATGATGCGACACCTCACTGTTTATTTGCTAGCCAGTAATAGAGATCACCCAGTATCGGCTACTGAAAGCAGCCCTCAGTTGTCGAGTCCTATGCCCGCTCCATACACTCTTAAAGGAGTATTCCAGGCAAAAACTTTTTTTTTTTATATATCAACTGGCTCCGGAAAGTTAAACAGATTTGTAAATTACTTCTATTAAAAAATCTTAATCCTTCCAATAGTTATTAGCTTCTGAAGTTTTCTGTCTAACTGCTCAATGATGATGTCACGTCCCGGGAGCTGTGCATGATGGGAGAATATCCCCATAGGAACTACACAGCTCCCGGGACGTGAGTCATCAGAAAGCAGTTAGACAGAAAAAAAAAACTCAACTTCAGAAGCTAATAACTATTGCAAGGATTAAGATTTTTTAATCAAAGTAATTTACAAATCTGTTTAAATGGGCACGGTCATGAAGTAAAAAAATTGATATGTTGTAGTACTTAAGTACTACAACATATCTCTAATATACTTTAATTAAAAAAAAGTGATTTTAAACAAGTTTAAAATCACTTTTAAATTCGGCCACTAGGGGTCGCCCTCCTAGTGGCCGAATGCATTCAGCAGTGACGTCACTACTGGATTTCGACTCATTTCAGCCTGGCTATGAGTCGAAATCCAGTCACTGCGGTGCTCGCTCCTGCCTGTCAATCAAACAGGCAAGAGCGAGCACACTGATAGCTGGGGCTGCACTGCCCACTGTCAGGCTGCTCCACTAGCCTCGCGCGTGGCCCCGCCCGCCCCCGTTACCCTGTCCGGAGGCAGCGCACACACTCATTGCTGCGCTGATCCTCCGGATGGGCAAGTCTGATCTGAGGTCTTATAAGGGGAGCGGAATGTCTTCTTTTCGGGCGGTTGGAGGGAGGGGGTTGTTGCACGGCGGGGTCTGGGGGTGATGGAGTTTGGGGGAGCGGAATGTCTTTTTCGGGCGGGCGGAGGGAGAAGGGTGGGGGGTGTTGCACGGCGGGGCCTGGGGGAGCGGGATCTGTGGCAGCTGCGGCTGAGACTGTTTTCACCACAGGGTGCCTACAGTTGTTTCCCCACTACAACTCCCAGCATGCCCTGCCAGCCAATAGATGTCAGGGCAGGCTGGGAGTTGTAGTGGTGAAACAGCTGGAGGCACCCTGTATAGTTGAACTAAGGGCGGAAGTCAGGCCCCCCAGCAGGCGTCAGTGACGTCATGCCTGCCGGGGAAGTCTGCCTGGTAGTGAGCACACTACCAGGCAGAAAAAAAAGCATTTTTAATATAGTAAAAAAAAATGTAAAGGCAGGGAGGTGGTTAGGGATAGATGGGCAATAGGCAGGGACAGAAAGAAAAAAAAAAAGGGATGGTGGGAGCTACCCTTTAACTTTCCGGAGCCAGTTGATATATAAAAAAAAGTTTTGGCCTGGAATACCCCTTTACAAAAATAATCATCATGGGTCGTTAAAGGAGATATTTCATAATGAAAAATGTGTCCCCTATCCAAAAGGGGACAAAAAAAACAAAAAACAATAGAGAAGATAAAAATGGTTATGTGAATAAGCCCCTTTCCTAATAAAGTTTGAATCCCCCCCTTTTTCAAATAAAATAATTTAACCCCTTAAGGACACAAGGTTTTACCATTTTTGCACTTTTGTTTTTCCTCCTCACCTTTTAAAAATCATAATGCTTTCAATTTTGCACATACAGACCCATATGAGGGCTTTTTTTGCACCACCGATTGTACTTTATAATGGCATCAATCATTTCACCACAAAATGTACGGCGAAACCAGATAAAAAAAATATTTCAGGGGAAAAATGAAAAAAGAAACTGCCATTTTGTAAATTTGGGGGTTTCTGATCCTATGCAGTACACTTTTCTTTACAAATAACACCATCTCTTTATTTTGAAAGTCCACACGGATACCTAATTTATATAGGTTTTATTTTATTTTACTACTTTTAAAAATTAGTATGCGTAAAATTGGCATCTTCTGGCCCCTATAATATATATATATATTTTATATATAGGGATGTATGAGGGCTAATTTTTTGCGCTGTGATCTGAAGTTTTTATCGGTACCATTTTTGTTTAGATGGGACTTTTTGATAGTTTTTTATACATTTTAGGGTATACAATGTGACTAAAAATACGCAATTTTAGACTTTGGAATTTTTTTACGTGTATGCCATTGACTGTGCAGTTTAATTAACATATTTTTATAGTTCGGACATTTACTCACGCGGCGATACTACATATGTTTATTTTTATGGAATTTGGGAAAAAGGTGGGGGGGGGTGATTCAAACTTTTAATATGAAAGGGGTTAGTGTTTTTTTAAACTTTTTATTAAACTTTTTTTTATTACCCTTTATTAGTCCGCTTAGGGGACATTTAGGAGGAATCAGTAGATTCCTCATACAGATCAATGTGGTTCCATAGACCCACATTGATCTGTGTGCTCTGCACTCGTCCTGCCAGGCTTTATCACTCTCAGCGCAGTAGCAGCCACACGTAAGCCCTCCGGCTACCTCAGAAGTAGATAGGCCCCCCCCGATCGCGCTGCAGGGGGGCGATACACTCCACTACACCACCAGGGAGCAGTTAACGGTCCCTTTAGATGCGCTGTGAGCTTTGACAGGGTTAATAGCCGGCTGTGGCAATCGCCACATATCGGCTATTAACGGTGGCCTCCAGCTACGGGAATCAGCTGGGGGCTGGCCGGTATGACGCGGGCTTAAGTTGGGAGCCATATATCGCTTGCCGTCTCAGGATGAGCCGGCTCGTCCTTAGACAAAAAACGGTTAAAATAAAATTAATATAAACATGTGGTATCACTGCATGCGTAAACGTTCCAACTATCAATATAACTTTAATATAACTACATGATCAATGGTGTATATATAAAAAAAATACCAAAGTCCAGAATTGCGTATTCGTGGTATTACAAGACCATTCAAAACAAAAATGGTACAGATAAAAACTACAGAGCAACGCACAAAAAATGAGCCCTATATAAACCTATATGAATTGTGTATCGTCGTAATTGTATGAACCTACAGAATAAAGATAAGTGCACTGTGTAGAAACTGAAGCCCCCAAAATTTCCAAAATGGCGTTTTTTTTTATGTTAGAATTTCGCCCCTCAAAAAAAATTTAGGGTTTTGCTGTAGATTTAGTGGTGAATCATAGGTCTTTACAAAGTACAATTGGTCCACAAAAAAGCCCTCATATGGGTCTGTAGGCTGAAAACAAAGTGTTATTAGAACGTGAGGGAAAAAAACTAAGCGCAACAAAAAAAAAAATTCTGCGCCCTCAGGAGTTAATGACAATGTACATGTAATTATTGTTTTAAACTTTTATTATCTATAAAAGTATCACATATAGCCTCAGACACACCTTTAAAAAAGCACTCTGGTTTTGTTTTGCCTATATCCTTCACTCACCATCACTAGTCCTACAGCTCCATTTGTTTCTTTACAGCGTTGCTACATATATGCGTTTCATTACTTTAACTTGGTCATGTAATTACCTGTCTGACTCAAAAAACGTTACTGTGCTTAACCTCTTATCAACCATTGACGTGTATACACGTCAATGTGCCGTTATGGGTAAGTTCACATGGGCAGATTTATTTGCGGGTTTCCCACTGCGTTTTTGAAAGGGGGCGGACTCTTCTCGGCTGTCCGCAGCAGATTATCCGTGGCCGAATTGTTGCTGCAGAAAATCCGCAGCAGAGCCTAATAACTTCAATGGGTCTTGCGGCAGATTTTCCGCAGCGTAAATTCCGCCGCTGAAATTATGCTGCGGACAGCCGAGAAGAGCCAGTCACCTTTCAAATATGCAGTGGGAAACCCGCAAATAAATCCGCCCATGTGAACGTACTCTAAGAGTGTATGGCAGCGGGTTATTAACCCTTTAGGTCTAAAGTAAGATTTAAATGGACCCTGGTGGTCTAGTGGGGGTTGATCTCGCCCCCCGCATCACGGTCGGGAGAGGCGATCCACTGCTAAGGTAACCGGAGAGCTTACATCTCCTGCAGTCTGGTCCGTGGCTCTGTGATTGATAGAGACTGGCTGGACCAGGTTTTATCAATCGAGCACAGAGCACACAGATCAATGGCGTTTTATGGCACGGTAAACAAGAAAAAAAAGGGATAGTGCTCAGAAAATAGCAAAAAAATAAATATATATATTTTTTTCTATATTTCTAAAAAGTTTTTAATTTTTCAAAAATAGTAAAACATGATGCAATTGGGTATTTGTTTTACGTCGACCTAATGTATCAAGATTACATGTTAGTCTGACCACACGTGAATGACTTAAAAAAGAACCCCCTTCCAAATTTGCTTCTTTTTTTTCAATTTCACCTCACAAATTGTATGTTATGGAAACATAAATGAAGATATTACTCAGTATGAGGAGAGTGGTCCCACAATAAACAAGCCCTTATATGGGTGTGTAGATGAAAAAATAAAATAGTTATGGCTATTAAAGGGCGAGGAGTAAAAAACTATAGTGCAACAATGAAAATTGTCCTAGTCCTAGGGGTTAAGGATAGTGCCAAACATGCCGTATTTTGCTGCTGTGTATTTTCCTACCTATTGAAGTCAATGGGTAGCAAAATATGCAGCAAAATACAGTACATGTGCCTCTGCCCTATAGGAGTATTCCATGATTTTTTTTCTTCAGCCTTTGATGGCATGATGCCAAGTTGTAATACCACAAGTAAAGGTGAGAACTGGCACTTCTTATATCCTACCCATCACACAATAAAATGTGGCCCCAATTACGGTATGTGCACTGAAGCAAGCACTGCTGTGGCGGTGCAAAAAGCCTATATAAGCAAAGTATCCAGGTGTATATAGTCAAGTGGACAAGAAGAAGTCTGCACTCACCACATAATTTTCCTCTGTGCTTTATTGTAGTCCTAACATGGGGGTACACACAGACGAGTGACATATGAAAGCACACATGGCGCACCTAGCGCATCCTCTGGGTAATATGCTTGAATTACCTGTCCTATTTCATGCACAGGGCCATCAGTGGGTGGACAGCATTACTTCAGTAAATCCCTTTCACCCTGCTATCCAACCACCCACTGTAGCATAGTCATGCCCCCCTGAAAATCATGTGACTTATGACATATTGGGGAGATTTATCAATTACTGCAAATGGCTGAAATCTTGGTAAAAAAATTGTGTATTTTACTACAATTAACATCATTAGTATAATCGCAGTAAAAGAAACAATTAATACAGTAATTTCCGCCATTTGCCACAAGAAAAAAAAAAAAAAAACATGCAGTAATTAACTAAATGCACTAAAATAAGCTTATTACACAGTATAAAATGTAGGATCATGGGGCAAAGGCTGAAAAAATCCTTTAATGTGAATCACAATATCTCAATCTTGGTGGGGTAGTTGACTTTATGTGAACTATAAGATGACATCATCACCAGATCCCCTCCTGCTAACTCCCAGATCCCCAGGCGTGTTTTGCGACAATGAATAAAAGTTTCTTAACATTGTGGCAAACATTGTGACATTCACAGTTATTCACATGCAAATCACCGTAAAAACTTGTCATTTTAGCACAATTTTGGAAAAATACAGCAAGAACGACCAAAACAGAGTAAAAATAAGTAAAAAATGCAGTAATAATTCAATGTGTGAACACATGTTAAAGACTTTAAATCTTCATTAAACACCTCAATTGTGATTACAGGTCAAACCATTTTTGCCTCATGGCAATATTTCTCTAAAGAACACACTTTGAATAGGAAAATACATTAAAACTGTATGCAATGTGAATTGACCCCAACCAGCTAATGATCCTAATAAGTTCACCTGGTAAGCAGAGGTTGCACATAAGAACATCTACATAATTCTCCTATAATAGCCCATGCTGCACTATATAAGCCAAATAAAAATCATAAAATACTTCTTTAAACATTGAAAGATGCCGAACATCGTCAGATGGGATTATCCCTTTAAGTGATAAAGGCGAGGCAGGTAAATGGGTATAGAAGAAATTCACCATTTAGTAATGGATACATTTGGAAACTGTGCTTAAAAATGAAGAGTAACTGAATGCACATGAAAGAAAGACTGTTTGTTATTTCAACACAAGCAAAAACCTCTGACCATTTCCGCCACAATACACAGTAACTACATATTGTGTTACTTTTTCCTTAACCAATCAAATGTTAAACCATATAAACACTAAATATTCACAGTACCAATAATTTCTTCAAGGGTTTTAAAATTATTTCATCAGATCATCTTAAGGCCAGTCTGCGTCACCAGACCCAAAGCCACATGAAGGATTTAAAGTGGAATATAGGACAACATTTAATTAAATATAAATGTTCTGAAGACACCATTTCCCAGTTGTGATCATTTTCTCTAACCAGCACAGACAGAATGCTACATGAAGAATCTAAAAGTACCCAGAAAATAGTCTGGGAAAGACATAGACTTGAGTTTAGCATTACATAAAATTACAGCAACCGTCTAGTAAACAAATAGTTTATTTCCCCTTGACAGCTACACTGAACACCCCTGACTAGTATAAAGAGAATCACATTAAAGCAAAGTCCCTTATATGCCTACAAAGAAATTAAACAACTTCTTGTCTGTTCTAATTCTGTAAAGTGGTGAAGGTTTGTTGTCTCAGTTCTTCTATTGCAGATAGACAACTGTAAGGGCTCTGTGCATATTTCTCTCCATTTTGATTACTATCCTACTTCATACGAATGTCAATCTATAAGCAGGAATGTTAGAAGGATTCTTGTGTATTATGGAGCAGGAGGAGGCATCTAGAAGCAGCAGTAACAAATGTACAATTTGTCACAGTGTTTAGAGTGGTGTGGTTGCTGCAGACTGGCTCTTTGCATGTAGAGGGACATTTTTGTTTATTTTACGCTTACTTGTTTGCGCAGATAAATTCACCAGGATTGTGATTTGCTTGTGACAGTCCTAGAGATGCTAGGAGTGGAGGAGAAGCGTTAGGAGCTTTCACCACTTCTGTACCTGTCAGGTAATCTTTGTAGTCTCCAGAGTGAGATGCTCGTCCTCGTGTGTGCAGGACCTGTGAACTCATGGTCATGTGATCATAATTTAATTAAAGGTCCCTTACCCATTCTTATCATGGACACTGTGCTGATAATAAGGGCTGGCACTATCACTGCAATTTCTGCTTTGAAGTATCTGCTTGGACCTAACCTGGACAAAGGCATGGACCTGGTGCCTACCCTGTGAGCCATGCACCTCACGATTTGAGAAGTGTTGCACCAAAGGTCCTTATTCCACCATTTCAGTCCCCTCCCATAATGGACAACTTCAGTACACCATATAATAACGAGTCACAGGTGGCCCATTCATAAAAGAAATACCTTCCTGCGAAACACAAAGTTATGTGTGTGGCAGATACAGAGATGTGTATTGCCAAGACATTGCTGTGTATTTCCTACATGTCATAAGATAATTGCTCTCTGGGACCCACATTTAAGGGTTGCCAACACCCTCTTAAATTGGACACTTAAGTTAAAAATCATGAACAGACCAAAACTTTTATGGACACCAGCCCCACTCATTTATATAGCCCACAGACACATATGTACAAAACCTGGCTTGACAGTTCTCTGTCGTAAAGATTAATTAACATCCTGGGATGCAAGTAGTATTCCCATCTTAGACTATACTTTACATGGGAATACGTCTAATTATTACAAACCTCACAATTAAAAGGGGTTGCAGAAAAGGTATCCACACTTCTAAGACGTGTGCAGGGAGCAGAAGTAAACCTATGAAGATGAAAGGGGGCAGGTACCAAAGCGCCCATCACATGCAGGGAAAAGCACCCCCCCACGTGATGTCCAATAACTGCACAAACGTTGTGGCAACCGCAACATTTATTAAGCATCACATGTGAGAATGGTTTTGTTCCCACACATTATCATCATAATTTAAAACCCACCCTGTCCAGTCTGGAATGGTACACTTCTAAGATGTGAGCAGGGCAGAAGTGGAGCACAATGGAGCGGAGGAGGTAATACTTAAAAGGGGTTGAAAATGTACAACATCTAGACAACCTGGTGATTTTTGGCATAATTTTGTTTGTTGCTGGGCATCTGTGCCAGATCCAACACCTGTTTCCTCCATTATGTGATCCCCAAAAACTATTCCCAAGTCTGGAATGTACCAGAAAGGAGAACATTAAGATGTCAGAGCAGCAGGTTCGTGCCCTGCTGAGCTCCATAGCTCAAAGGGTTTTTACTAATTTCAGATGATAAAATGCAATGGGGAGACAAAAAAAAAATGATTACCCAAAAATCCTAGTATCTGTGACTGACCATACCATTGTTACCATAAAATTTAAGGTTTAAACATTCACATATATAGTAAGAGCAATGGAAAAATAATAAATCACAGAGTGGATCACACTGCCATTAGCTCCAAGCACTGCACCTCTAAGCAGCACAGTACTCTCAACTCTCTCTCCTCCATCACGCACTAAGACCAACTGGGTGCTGTTAGTCCTCTGATCACCATACCCTATCAGTAAGCACGTTTCAGGACTGCCTCCAGTTCCAAGATGATCAGGGGATCCTTGCAAGAAGTTGGGTTTTAGAAACATGCAGAAAATCCTTCAGACTATCAAACAATGTAGCATAGCTTATTTCCTTTTCACTTTTAATATTTATGTCTCAAACTCCTTTTATATAAGCACAACTCTGCCCAATATGAGAGCAGATTGAGTTGATCAGTTATTAACCCCTTAAGGACCAAGCCCATTATCACCTTAAGGACAGGAGCATTTTTTGCACATCTGACCACTGTCACTTTAAGCATTAATAACTCCGCGATGCTTTTACTTATGAATTTGATTCCGAGACAGTTTTTTCCTGAAATATTCTACTTAATGCTAGTGGTATATTTTCGTCGATACTTGGATCATTTCTTGGCGATAAATCCCCAAATTTCATGAAAAATTTCCAAAATTTAGCATTTTTTCTAACTGTGAAGCTCTCTGCTTGTAAGGAAAATAGATATACCAAATAAATTATATATTGATTCACATATACAATATGTCTACTTTATATTTGCATCATAAAGTTGACAGGTTTTTACTTTTGGACGAGGGCTTCAAAGTTCAGCAGCAATTTTCTACTTTTACACAACATTTTCAAAATCGGAATTTTTTAGGGACCAGTTCAGTTTCGAAGTGGATTTGAAGGGCCTGTGTATTAGAAATACCCCAAAAATGACCCCATTAAAAAAAATGTTAACCCTTTAGGTGTTTCACAGGAATAGGAGCAAAGTGAAGGAGAAAATTAAAAATCTTCATATTTTACACTCGCATGTTCTTGTAGACCCAGTTTTTGAATTTTAATAAGGGGTAAAAGGAGAAAAAGCTCCCCAAAAATTGTAGCCCAATTTCTCTCGAGTAAGGAAATACTTCATATGTGGATGTAAAGTGGTCTGTCGGTGCACTAGAGGGCTCAGAAGGGAAGGAGCAACAATGAGATTTTAGTGAATTTTGCTGAAATGGTTTTTTGGGGGCATGCCACATTTAGGAAGCCACTATGGTGCCAGAAAAGCAAAAAAAAAAATAAAACACCCCTCAAGGAACCTAACAAGGGGTATAGTGAGCCTTAATATCCCACAGGTGTTTGACAAATTTCCGCAAAATTTGGATATGAAAATGAAAAATTTGATTTTTGTTCACAAAAATGCTGGCGTTACCCCAAATTTTTCATTTTCACAAGGGGTAATAAGAGAAAAAGCCTCCCAAAATGTGTAACCCCATATGTAAATGTAAAGTGCTCTGTGGGCGAACTACAATGCTCAGAAGAGAAGGAGCGCCATTGAACTTTTGGAGAAAGCATTTGTTTGGAATGGAAGTCGGGGGCCATGAGCATTTACAAAGCTCCCATGGTGCCAGAACAGTGGATCTCCCCCACATGTGACCCCATTTTGGAAAATACACCCCTCACAGAATTTAATAAGAGGTGCAGTGAGCATTTAAACCTTACTGGCGTTTGACAGATCTTTGGAACAGTCGGCTGTGCAAATGAAAAATAAAATTTTTCATTTTCACGGACCACTGTTCCAAAAATCTGTCAGACACCTGTGGAGTGTAAATGCTCACTGCACCTTTTTTACCTTCTCAGGAGTTTCACAGGAGGTTTTTTCAAAGGGAAAATTTTCTGGAGTTTCACAGGAACCAACATGTGCATGGGGTATGTGTATATGTAATGTTTTACCCTTTAATTTTTGTAGTGTAGTGTTTTTAGGGCACATTCACACAGGTGGGGGTTCACAGTGAATTTCCGCTGGAAGTTTTAGCTGCAGTGGAAAATTTGCTGCGTCTTAAACTTGCAGCAAGAAACTCACTGTAAACCCCCGCCCGAGTGAATGTACCCTGCACATTCAAATGGGGGGGGGGGGGGGGGTTGGGGGGAAGGCACACTCTCAAGCCGTGCACCCCTCCCTGTTTCAAATGAGGTTTTTCTAAATTGATAGTGGATCCAGCATGTCACCCAGTCAGAGGCTATATACCCAGCAGAGGTGAGTGAAATGAGTGGTTAGGGTCCCATCCAAAATGAGGCCACCTCTGAGTGGTGGATGTGGGACACATTTTGATCAAATAGTGCGCTAAGAGCCTCCATTTTTGTGGCCAAGAGTGCTGCTGCAACTTTTTTTTTGTAAACCTCCAGCTTTTGCCTCCAGCCCTTTGGCTGCCCGTGCATGCTGGGGGTTGTAGTTATGCAACAGCTGGAGGCACACTGGTTGCAAAACACAGAGTTTGTTTCTTAACTCAGTGTTTCGCAACCAGTGTGCCTCCAGCTGTAGCAAAACTACAACTCCCAGCATGTACGGTCTATCAGTGCATGCTGGGAGTTGTAGTTGGCAACAGCTGGTGGCACACTTGTTGCAAAACACTGAGTTAGGTAAACTCTCAGTGTTTCGCAACCAGTATGCCTTCAGCTGCTGCATGCTACAACTCTCAGCATGCAGTGACAGCCGAAGGGCATGCTGGGACTTGTAATTATGCAACAGCTGGAGGCATACTACTACAACACCCAGCATGCCCTTTGGACCTTAAGTACCAGGACGTCAGGGCATAGCTGTATGCTCTTGGTCCTTAAAAAGGGGTTAAAAGGAGCCATTACATGTCCCAATTGTGAGCAAAGGGCCATCAAGAAGTATCACTGGATTATCTGTGCGGTCATTCACTTTATTGTTAGTGGCAGATCTTCTGTTTACACATTTGTGCTTCTATCAGAAGATGATTTAAAGGGCTGCATGAGCAGTGATCAGCTTAAAAGCAGTGTTTGCTCCTTTGCTGGCTGATCACTATTTTAGTTTGCTTTTTTTCACAGGGCAATAATTGGCCTGTTTGGCTGATAATCCCAAGTAAAAGTTACTAAAAGGGGTACTCCACTGGAAAACATTTTTTATTAATCAACTGGTGGCAGAAAGTTAAACAGATTTGTAAATTACTTCTATTAAAAAAATCTTAATCCTTCCAGTATTTATCATCTGCTGCATGATCAATAGGAAGATCTTTTCTTTTTGAATTTCCTTTCTGCCTGATCGCAGTGCTCTCTGCTGACACCTCTGTCCATTTTAGGAACTGTCCAGAGTAGTAGCAAATCCCCATAGAAAACCTATTTTGCTCTGGACAGTTCCTAAAATGGACAGAGGTATCAGCAGAGAGCACTGTGGTCAGGCAGAAAGGAAATTCAATAAGAAAAGAACTTCCTGTGGATCATAACAGCAGCTGATAAGTACTGTAAGGATTAAGATTTTTTAATAGAAGTAATCTAAAAAAAATCTGTTGATTTTACTGGCATCAGTTGATAAAAAAATATATATGTTTTCCAGTGGAGTACTCCTTTAACCCCTTAAGGACCAGGCCATTTTACACCTTAGGACCAGAGCGTTTTTTGCACATCTGACCACTGTCATTTTAAACATTAATAACTCTGGAATGCTTTTAGTTATCATACTGATTCCGAGATTGTTTTTTCGTGACATATTCTACTTTAACATAGTGGTAAAATTTTGTGGTAACTTGCATCCTTTCTTGGTGAAAAATCCCAAAATCTGATGAAAAATTTGAAAATGTTGCATTTTTCTAACTTTGAAGCTCTCTGCTTGTAAGAGAGCATATACAATATGTCTACTTTATATTTGCATCATAAAATTGACGTGTTTTTACTTTTGGAAGACACCAGAGGGCTTCATAGTTCAGCAGCAATTTTCCAATTTTTCACAAAATTTTCAAACTCACTGTTTTTCAGGGACCAGTTCAGGTTTGAAGTGGATTTGAAGGGTCTTCATATTAGAAATACCCCATAAAAGACCCCATTATAAAATCTGCACCCCCAAAAGTATTCAAAATGACATTCAGTCAGCGTTTTAACCATTTAGGTGTTTCACAGGAATAGCAGCAAAGTGAAGGAGAAAATTCACAATCTTCATTTTTTCCACGCGCATATTCTTGTAGACCCAATTACTGAATTTTTACAGGGGGCAAAAGGAGAAAATTTATACTTATGTTTGTAGCCCAATTTCTCTCGAGTAAGCACATACCTCATACGTAAATTGTTCGGCGGGTGCACTAGAGGGCTCAGAAGCGAAGGAGCGACAAGGGGATTTTGGAGAGTGAGTTTTTCTGAAATGGTTTTTGGGGGGCATGTTGCATTTAGGAAACCCCTATGGTGCCAGAACAGCGAAAAAAAAAAAAAAAAAAACACATGCCATACCATTTTGTAAACTAGACCCCTTGAGAAACGTAACAAGGAAGTAAGTCAGTCTTAATATCCCACAGGTGTTTCACGACTTTTGCATATGTAAAAAAAACATTTTTTTTCACTAAAATGTGTGTTTCCCCCCAAATTTAAAATTTTTGCAAGGGTTAATAGCAGAAAATACCCCCCAAAATTTGTAACCCCATCTCTTCTGAGTATGGAGGTACCCCATAAGTTGACCTGAAGTGCACTACGGGCAAACTACAATGCTCAGAAGAGAAGGAATCATATTTGGCTTTTTGAGAGCAAATTTTGCTCGGGGGCATGTCGCATGTAGGAAGCCCCTATGGTGCCAGGACAGCAAAAAAAAAAAAAAAAAACACATGGCATACCATTTTGGAAACTAGACCCCTTGAGGAACGTAACAAGGAATAAAGTGAGCCTTAATACCCCACAAGGGTTTCACGACTTTTGCATATGTAAAAAAAAAAATATTGTTTTCACTAAAATGTGTGTTTCCTCCCAAAATTCACATTTTTGCAAGGGTTAATAGCAGAACCCCCCCCCCCAAAAAAAATTTGTAACCCCATCTCTCCTGAGTATGGAAATACCCCATGTGTGGACGTCAAGTGCTCTGCTGGCGCACTACAATGCTCAGAAGAGAAGGAGCGCCATTGAGCTTTTGGGAAAAAAAATTGTTTGGAATGGAAGTCAGGAGCCATGTGCGTTTACAAATCCCCCTGTGGTGCCAGAACAGTGGACCCCCCCACATGTGACCCTATTTTGTAAACTACACCCCTCACAGAAGGTGTGCAGTGAGTATTTACACCCCACTGGCGTTTGACAGATCTTTGGAACAGTGGGCTGTGCAAATGAAAAATTACATTTTTCATTTTCACGGACCACTGTTCCAAAAATCTGTCAGACACCTGTGGGGCGTAAATGCTCACTGTACCCCTAATTACATTACGTGAGGGGTGTAGTTTCCAAAATGGGATCACATGTGGGTATTTATTTTTTTGCGTTTATGTCAGAACCGCTGTAAAATCGGCCACCCCTGTGCAAATCACCAATTTAGGCCTCAAATGTACATGGTGCGCTCTCACTCCTGATCCTTGTTGTGCGCCCGCAGAGCATTTTACGCGTACATATGGGGTATTTCTGTACTCAATGGAAATTGCGTTACAAATTTTGTGGGTCTTTTTTTCCTTTTAACGCTTGTGAAAATAAAAAGTATAGGGCAACACCAGCATGTTAGTGTAAATTTTTTTATATTTTTACACTAACAAGCTGGTGTACCCCCAACTTTTCCTTTTCATAAGGGGGTAAAAGGAGAAAAAGCCCCACAAAATTTGTAGTGCAATTTCTCCCGAGTACGGAAATACCTCATATTTGGCCCTAAACTGTTTCCTGAAATGCGCATTTGAGGACTAAATTAGGGATCGCATAGGGTGGACATAGGGGTATTCTACACCAGTGATTCCCAAACAGGGTGCCTCCAGCTGTTGCTAAATTACCAGCATGCCTGGACAGTCAATGGCTGTCCGGAAATGCTGGGAGTTTTGGAAACACTGCCATACAATAAGGTTTTCATTTTTATTGGGGGGGGGGGGGGGGGCAGTGTAAGGGGGTGTATACGTAGTGTTTTACTCTTTATTATGTGTTAGTGTAGTGTTTTTAGGGTACATTCGCTCTGGCGCGTAACGGTGAGTTTCCCGCTAGGAGTTTGAACTGCGGTGAAAAATTTGCCGCAGCTCAAACTTCAAACAGGAAACTTACTGTAAACCTGCCTGTGTGAATGTACCCTGTACGTTCACATGGGGGGGGGGGGGGGGGCAAAGCTCCAGCTGTTTCAAAACTACAACTCCCAGCAGGTACTGACAGACCGTGCATGCTGGGAGTTGTACTTTTGCAACAGCTGGAGACACACTGGTTGGAAAACCTTCAGTTAGGTTCTGTTACCTAACTCAGTATTTTCCAACCAGTCTGCCTCCAGCTGTTGCAAAACTACAACTCCCAGCATGTACTGATCGCCGAAGGGCATGCTGGGAGTTGTAGTTATTCAATAGCTGGAGGTACGCAACTACAACTCCCAGCATGCCGAGACAGCTGATTGCTGTTTGGACATACTGGGATTTGCAGTTTTGCAACATCTGTAGGGCTACAGTTTTAGAGAACACTGCAAAGTGATCTCCAAACTGTGGTCCTCCAGCTGTTGCAAAACTACAATTCACAGCATGCCCAGACAGCAAACAGTTGTTTGGGCATGCTAGGAGTTGTAGTTTTGCAAGAACTGGAGGGCTACAGTTTAGGGACCACTATATAGTGGTCTCTAACTGTAGCCCTCCAGCTGTTGCAAAACTACATATTTCAGCATGCCCAAACAGCCGTTTGGGCATGCTGGGAGTTGTAGTTTTGCAACATTTGGAGGGCTACAGTTAGAGACCACTGTATAATGGTCTCAAACTGTACCCTGCAGATGTTGCTAGGCAACTCACCGGCATCCGTCGGATCCAGCCGCACAACGTCGCCGTCCGCCGATCTCCGTCCCCGCAGCCTCCGACGCCTGCCGGGATCGGTAAGTGGATCTTCAGCGCCGGTCCCAGTCGTTTCCCCGTCCTGCCCCGCCTATTGTGGGTGGGCAGAATGGGGAAAACGGAAGTTAACCCCCCGCCCCCAATCTGCTATTGGTGCAGAGATAGGAGGGGTGGCACCGGTGCCACCTCACTCCTATCGCTTCAGGGGGATCCTGGGTGTCTTAGACACCCGCGATCCCCCTTACATTCCGGGTCACCGGGTCACTATAGACCCGTAATGACCCGGAATCGCGCAAATCGCAAGTGTGAATTCACTTGCGATTTACCACGATCGCCGACATGGGGGGGATCTGATGACCCCCCTGGGAATTTGCACGGGATGCCTTCTGAATGATTTCAGCAGGCATCCCGGTCCAATCCCCGCCCGGTGCATGGCGGGGACCAGAACTGCCCATGACGTAACTGTACGTCCTTGGTCCTTAAGACCCAGGGTGTCGGGACGTAACGTTACGTCATGGGTCCTGTAGGGGTTAAAGGGGTACTCCGCTGCCTAGTGCTTATTTCACCAACTTTTTACCTCTTACTTGATGACTTCACATAACACCCCTGTACTGTATGCGCCTTATCCATTAGCATTGTCGTTCCCTGAGTTGGCGTTCTGTCTGGCTCACGTTGTTGCTTATTTCCTGTTGTTGGGTCCGTGAAAACTACCATTCCCCTAATACTTCGTGGCCTGATTATGCGCTTAGGTGCCACCTATTTTTCCTTGTTATTCCGCCCATCCTTTTTTTTGTTCACGCCTATGTGCATGCCCCTTTTTTAATTTCCGCCCATAGGCGTCCTAGCTTCCGCCCCTTGTTTCTTCTTTCCACGCCCATTATGTTCCATCGTTCAGTAGAGAAATGTGCGCCTGCGCATCCCTACGCTGCCAGTGTAGTGCTAACGTAGCATACGTTGGTATCGTAGCCATGCGCATGCGCAGTTCTCCTTCCAGTTCAGGGCTTGCGTTCCTAGCGTAGCCCTGTGCATGCCCAGTTGTCCTTACAGCTCAGGGCTACGCTACTAACGTAAACCCTTATCTGTAAGGACTACTGCACATGCACAGGGCTACGCTACTGACGTAGCCGACGTTAGCACTACGCTGTAAGCGTAGTGCTGAGAACGCGATTCCCAAAATGACCAGACATGCGCACTATGCGCCGAAGACGACTCTCAAAATATACATGACGCATGCGCCTGGCGCAAAGGACGATTGGACCAGGCTAGGACGCTCACATAAGGGGCGGCAAAGAAAGTGAAAAACGTCATTCCCACACAATTTAAAAGAATGAATATTCAAGAAGTGGGCTGGCTTGACTACGGACACGGGAGGAGGGAAATGCGGACGGCAACTCCGACACTGCAGGGCGGGCTAACAACAACATGGCCGCAAACGTTGTCAGCAGTCACCAAGCACCAAAAAACTACACTACTTCCTGCACATAGGAACAGTAAGTATAACGGAAATAATATGCATTATTGACACAGCAAGCATATTAGAGAGTTAAACAACTTTACACAATGGGTAAATGTACTGATAAAGTCATAGCAGCGGAGTACCCCTTTAAGCTTATTCTTACTTTAGAATACACTCTCTAAAACATGACACTTGCAAATTTCATGGCAGCTTTAAGGTGGTATTTTGTCTTACTATCTCTTCCTGTAAAATTAGCTGTATTCAGTCATCTAAGGGCTTCCACATTTTCAAACTACTTTGAAAAGACCAGAACATCCAAAGATTATATTTGCTAGGTTCAACATTTCAGCTTTCACCACCTAGCAAGTTGTTGCTTTGGCATGGGAAAGTAAATACAGACTGGTGGTATATTTCAAAGATTATTATTAATCTAATACACGATCACAAGTTTTACTGAAAACTGGACAAGAACAATATATTGGAGAAACACAATTGGAAAATCACTACAAAACATCTGATATATATATATATATATATATATATATATATATGAAGCACCATGCAGGGTAATGTAACATATCAATCTCATAAATGTTATATTAAATGTATATACAGGGTTCTAAAATAGGCAGAAGTCATCATAAATACAAGAAACGGCTATAAACATGACATCAATGCATTAAACAATCTAATTTCACCATGTTACAGCATCTCAACATCCAGCCACTAGTGACTATTGGCATATGAATAAGAACATTGTAAAATGAAATATTTTACAATAAGCATGAACGTTCATCGCATTCATGTAGTGTAGAGTTGTCCTGATTAATTCAGTTTTACTATGCATATAAATCCAATTTACAACATTTTGGAACATTAAAGAAAGGAAATTCTGATTGGTTAAAGCAATAAATCAACCAATGTGGAACTGATTTTTCTTCTCCCAGCAGCCATTTATAAGGAACAGCACACACATATATCCACAAGTTAACATGACAATATTCATGACTGTAATCTAAATTTAGGTCTCTATAAAGTCTTCCAATTGTAGAACAAAAATTAATCAGGATCCTATTCAGCTTCTGAAGAGCACTCATAAAAGTCTGTGATTTGAAATTAATTTATGCAAAGAGAAAGTCTCTTGTATTATAGAAGCATACTTGTGAGACATAAATCTAGTCTAAAGCTATGAACCACTAATGACCACTTCCACATAGGGTCTTTAAGGATATAATTGGAGGAGAAATCCTCAATTTCATCTAAGCACAAACAAAAAAAAAAAAAAAAAAAGGCCCCGTATACCAGGCACAAAAACACAGATGCCCCAAGTTAACTGTCACAGAATCTTCAACGTACTGGTGATGAATATGAATAAAATGGTATTCCTTAAATATTTATGCCTTCAGCACCCAAGCTGCGCACTTTACATTGTTCATCAAATAAAAGAAATCAAATACATAGTTAAAGGTCAAATGGCACTGTTTAACACAAACATACAAAAATTAACAAAAGCAACAATAAAATAAAACAATGTTATTCAACTAGGATGTATCATGTAAACATCAACGTTCACATTCAAGAAACATTATTATCCCCCTTAAGGGCCAAGCCCATTTTCACCTTAAAGGGGTACTCCGGTGAAAACCTTTTTTCTTTTTAATCAACTGGTGGCAAAAAGTTAAACATATTTGTAAATTACTTCTATTAAAAAATCTTAATCCTTCCTGTATTTATTAGCTGCTGAATACTACAGAGGAAATTATTTTCTTTTTGGAATGCTCTCTGATGACATCACGACCACAGTTCTCTCTGCTGACATTATTATAATAATAATAACGCTTTATTTATTGTTGTCCTTAGTGGGATTTGAACCCAAGTCCCCAGCACTGCAAGGAAGCAGTGCTAACCACTGAGCCACCATGCTGCCCTTAGCATGCTGCCCTTACCCAGGTATGACCACTAGCCCATCTTCCCAATATTTGTCATCACACTCTCCTATTTTTTTTCTTAGTCCTCTCATGCTCCGTATCCCCCCATCCCCCTGCATCATGCATCACTCTCCCCTAAATAACACACTTCACTCTTATTTAAATCAATTTAATCATTTCTAGATATCCTCTTCCATCCCCCTGCAGTTCTCGCCAGCTTACACAGAGCTACACACTGTTAGATGCAGCGCACGGAGCTGTCAGCATACCACTGGCAGCTCTCCGTGATCACTGCTTCCTGATTGGCCGCACTAGCCACGTGACGAACGCACCTTAGCAACGCGTCCGTGGCAACTCCCCCCTGACGCGCGCCCTCGCATTACACGTCGCGGCCGCTGTCAGAGCTGTTCTGGCTCACATCTGGACCCCGGATGTGTGGCCTGATACTGCCAGGCATCGGCAGCCTCATCTTTGAGCCACACACTGAATTCCCTGTCTAATAACATTTGGTCCCCACTGTTACCTATATAAGATGGACATTCTTTGATTACATGCGGTTTCTGTGGTTTTTCCTATTGTTTCACATGTATGTAATTTGCATAACTCCGCCACCTAATGTACCTGGCGCCCTTTTTTCCAGTATATATAGAATCTCTGTTTGTATAGTCTGCATACTGATCTGAAGAAGGGGGTGGCTCCCCCGAAACGCGTAATCTTAACTTGTATCGCTCTTTTATTGCTTTTATTAGTTTTATTCATTTGCAATAAAATCCACAAGCTTTTACAATATTCCACCTTGGATTTTGGTTTATTCCTACATCTCCACGGAACCAGCAGCGCCATTTGCGAGGTCTTTTTTGCTCTTTTATGATCACCTACATAGGTAAGTAGTCAGGTGGGTAGGTAAGCTAGTTAGGCAGTCAGGTGGGTAGGCAAGCTAGTTAGGTAGCCAGGAAGGTAGTTTGCTAGCTAGAAACATAGCCAGGTAGGTAGGTGGATAGCCAAGTGAGTAAATAGGTAGGTATGAAGCCAGGTGCGTAGAAGGGTAGGTGAGTAGGTAGACATCAAGGTAGGTAGCAATATAGGCAGATAGCCAGGTAGGTGGGTTGGTGGTTGGGTAGATAGGCAGCCATCTAAGTAGGTAGACAACCAGGTGAGTAGTTGGGTGGGTAGCTAGCTAGCTAATTAGGTAGGCAGCCAGGTGGGTGGGTAGATAGCTAGTCAGGTATGCAGACCGCCAGGTAGGTAGGTTGGTACCCAGCTATGAAGATAGATAGGTAGCCAGCCAGGTAGGTAGCCACATAGTTAACTAGACAGATAGCCAGGTAGGAAGGTAGCTAGGTACGTTGACAGCTAGGTAGGTATGTAGACAGCCAGTTGGGTAGGTAAACTGCCAGGTAGGCAGATGCGTGGGTAGGTAGCTAGAACAAGTAGGTAAGTAGACAATCAGATGGGTAGGTGGGTGGTTATGTACGTAGACAGCCAGATAGGTAGGAAGGCAGCTAACTGGGATGGGTAATTTGACATGTAGTTAGACTGGGGGGCAGTTAGGCAGGCAGGTAGATGGGAGGGTGGTTAGCCAGATAGACAAGCGTGCGGGCAGGTGGATAGTTTGACAGTGGGCAAAGATAGACACACAGATGGGAGGGTGGTTAGTAAGACAGATGGGGTAATTAGAACGGAGGTAGGGTAGTTAGAAAGGCGGTAGTTAGACAGGGCTTGGTAGTTAGTTAGGCATGCGGGCCAGCTAATGAGTAGTTAGACATGCGGGCAGACGCGTGGGTAGTTAGATAGGTGGGGGTTTAGTTAGACAGGCCTGGGTAGTTTGTTGGGTAGTAAGTCGGGTGGATAGTTAGACAGGCTGGCTGGCTGGTGAATGGGTGGTTAGACAGGTGGGCCAGTGGGTGGATAGTAGAGATGAGCGAACTTACAGTAAATGTGATTCGTCACGAACTTCTCGGCTCAGCAGTTGATGACTTATCCTGCATAAATGAGTTCAGCTTTCAGGTGCTCCTGTGGGCTGGAAAAGGTGGATACAGTCCTAGCAGACTCTTTCCTAGGACTGTATCCACCTTTTCCAGCCCACCGGAGCACCTGAAATCTGAACTCATTTATGCAGGCTACGTCATCAACTGCCGAGCCGAGAAGTTCGTGACGAATCGAATTTACTGTAAGTTCGCTCATCTCTAGTGGATAGTTAGACAGGCTGCAGTTAAGAAAGGCTTGGGTAGTAAGAAAGGAGGAGGGGGCAAGTGGATAGTTAGACAGGTGAGTAGTTAGACGGACGGGTGCTGAGTTAGACAGGCAGGCGGGCACAGAGTCAGACAGGCGTGTGGGCACAGAATCAGACACTCAGGCAGGCGCAGAGTTAGGCAGGTGGACGCAGAGTTCGACAGGCGGGCAGGTGCAGAGTCAGACAGAGGGGCAGGCGCAGAGTCAGACAGGCGGGCGCAGAGTTGGACAGGTGGGCGGGCGCAGAGTTAGGCAGGTGGGCGGGTGGGTACTTAGATTGGATTGGGTAGTTAAAAAGGCAGGTGGGTGCTTAGTCGCCCCCCCCCCCCCAACACCTCCCCGAACCACAATAAACCTCCCCCGCCCTAAACCACAACCACCCCCACCCCTGCATACCCCGCATACATAAAAATATCAAAAATATATGCTCACCTAGTCTGGCAGTTCAGAGTGGGCCCGTCCTCTGCGTGGCTGCATCCTCTGCCGTCCACAGTGCAGATGCCGTTTAATGACATCATCAGCGCCTGTGTCAGGGCAGAGGTCAAGACCGGCCTGCTCTGCGTCACAGGGAGCTTTCAACTGTATATGGGTGGGCGTATGCAGCTGAAAGTGGCGCTCACTCGCTTAGGGTTCCGGGACAAGCGCGGGCGGCAAATAAAAAATAATTTTTTTTTTCTATGGCTTGGCCAATTTTAATGTAGGGGCCTGGAGCGGCAGCTCCATCCACCCCTACGTGAATTTGACCTTGATGAACAGTACTGTAGAGCAGTAGATGAAGTTGCATGATACTGTTATACTGGTCCCCTACTTATACTTTGTTCTCTTGACCAAGACTAATAGGACAACAAGCTTTCATAACTACATTTTTCAAGTTATGATACTATGGAAAATGACTTAATAAACAACTCAGTAAAGAACTGTAGACAGACAACCTAGAGACTAGGGATCGACCGATATCGTTTTTTTAGGGCCGATACCGATAATCGGTGCAGGCTAGGGCCGATAGCCGATAACTTATACCGATATTCCGGTATAAGTTATCGGCTATTTAACCCCCTGCGACACCGCTGCAGATCATTAATTTAAAGCGGGCGCTTTAAATCAATGATCTGCAGTGGCTTTTGCGGGGCCATAGGCCGCCGCCACCCGCTTCTCTCCCCCTACCTGTCAGGGTGGTCCACCTGTCAGAGACGCCCGTGCGCAGCGACGCACCTGACATCACGGCGTAGCGGCGTCTATGCAGTGTACTAGGCCGGAGCCTGCCCGGAGTGGAGAAGATGACCCCCAGAGAAGAAGGACAGCCCGGACCGGTTCACTCTTCACCCGGAACGCCCCAGGACACTACAGGAAGGAAGGATGGATGGCCCGGACCACCCCCATTACGGGTAAGTTTAATTTTTTTATTGACTCGGAGGGTGGGGGAGGGGCCCGACCGGTATAGCGGTATGGGCAAAAATCCATACCGGTATACCACCCAGCATCACGGTGGGGGGTGCGACGCGGTCGCGGTGCGGTGGGGGCGGTGCGGGGCATTATCGGCTTATCGGCAAGGTAATTGCCGATATCGATAATGCCCAAAATCGTGATTATCAGTCGATAATATCGGCCATACCGATAATCGGTCGATCCCTACTTGAGACTATAAAATTATAGTTACAGTAATAGGGATCACCTCATTTGCAGACTTTCCTTTAGTTTGCCTTTCCATATCAGTCTTTAATGCTATCCTTACCATTAAGAATGCTGGAATCCTAATGTAATTCCAAAGGACCCACAAAGAGGTTTTAAAAAAGGTCATGGCCGGTTGGCATGATGTGCAATCGCATGACAAGTTTCAATGCAGTTGCCTAAAACAAAGTGAAATACATTGCAGACTTAGGCTAGGTTCACACTGCCATTGTGCTCCGACCTGTTTAGGGTATGTTTGTCATTTTTTAGCTTTTACTCTGGGTATATAGATATTCTGAGCGTACAGATGATTCAACAAGCTTGGTAATAAAAAAATAAAATGTAACTGCTAACTTGCTGTAATGCTTTTTTAACTCCCCCGTTTTCCTATAAAACACACATTGTCAGACATATACATTATGTACTGCACACTGAGAACACACAATCTCTTATGATGTCAGAGGCAACAGGAACACACTGTTGTCCGAGTGCACGACACAAAGATAAAAACTCACCCAACAGAAGTACAAGATAAGCAGGAAAGACAAATCTGGGCTACACTTGCTGAACTGATATTTACCTGTGACCTTGGAGAAGTCATTATCTACTCTAGTGTCACATTAATGAATTCTACTTTTCTTTCCTTTAACCTGCTGCACACTGCCCTGTAGAAGGTACTGTCACACATCACAGGAAAGTGGTGACATCTAGCCTGACAAGCTGTGTGGTGTATCAGGGCTGTTACAAGAGCAAGCTCAAGGAAAGGTATAAAAGGCAGCACATTTACAGATTGCTGATGAATGATGCTGGTGGCCATGAAGACGTAAAGCATCCCAAACATATGTATTATACAAGTAATAAAAAACAACAACACTGTAGACGTGTAACAATGAGGTGTACATATAGTGCAGTTTTACTGCTTATCTCCATTGTCTCGACTACTTTTGTCAAGATCTTAAATCACTCAGTGTAATTGTTCTGAATTTATTACTGGAAAAGGTCGAAACAGCACTGCTAGTAAAAAGGATCTGATTATTTATTGCTACAGCTGAGATTAGTAAGAAGAAGTGTAACAAAACCTATATCCCTCCAATGTGAATCAAAGTGGTGTATGAACACACATGCTCTTGAATATAAGGGGAGATTTATCAAAACCTGTGCAAAGGAAGAGTGGAGCAGTTGCCCATATCAACCAATCAGACTTCTTTCATTTTTAAAGAGGCCTGTGGAAAATGAAAGAAGCGATCTGATTGGTGGCTTTGGGCACCTGCACCACTCTTCCTCTACACAGGTTTTGATAAGTCTCCCCCAGGGTCTTGAATTTGGGAATATACCCAGCTAATAGTAAATTCAATCTGCAAGAAATAACATGCTGTGTACACACAATAAAATAAGTTAAAGGGGTACTCTGGTGGAATTTAATTTTTTTAACCCCTTAAGGACGCAGGACGTACTCAAACGGCCCCTTTTCCGAGTCCTTAAGGACTAAGGACTTTTGAGTAAGTCCTGTCAAATCCCGGCCCCCCGCTGCTAGCTGGAGGGGAGCTGGTGCCCGATGCCTGCTGAAATCGTTCAGCAGGCATCGGGACATATCGCCCAGGGGGGTCATGATGACCCCGCATGTCAGCGATGGCCGCAGATCGCTGGACGGCCCCGAACAGCCACAGCCAGCAGGGGTGAGGTGGCACTGGTGCCACCTCACGATCGCCCTGATTCGTCGGCCGGTTTCCCGGCCGACCAATCAGGGCGCCTGCTGCGGGTGTCACTCCCGCAACCCGCTCCACCCCTCTTCCGGAGGACATGAGCGGGTGCAGGACGTGCACCCTGGGAGCTGGGGACCCCGATCCCCGGCGTCAATGTTGAGATCGGGGCCCCAGGAGCAGCGGCGGTGGCGACGACGAGGGACTGACCTGGTGCAGCGTGGATCGTTGGAGGTGAGTGACAGCCTCCTGCTGTTGCTTAGCAACAGCTCCCAGCATGCAAAAAGGGCATGCTGGGAGCTGTAGTTTTGCAACAGCTGGAGGCACATTTTTTCTATGGAAAAGTGTACCTTCAGCTGTTGTGTAACTAAAACTCCCAGCTTGCACAAACAGCTAAAGTGCATGCTGGGAGTTGTAGTGGTGCATCTGCTGGTTGCATAACTACAACTCCCAGCATGCCCGTTGGCTGTCGGTGACTGCTGAGAGTTGTAGTTTTGCAACAGCTGAAGGCACACTGAGTTAAGTAGCAAACCAGTGTGTCTCCAGCTGTTGTATAACTACAATCCCCAGCATCCCTAGCCAAAGTAGTATGCCTCCAGCTGTTGCATAACTACAAGACGCAGCATGCCCTTCCGCTGTCCATACATGCATACATGCACACGCTGTCCATACATGAGCAGCGGCCCCTTGAAAAAGGAAACGAAACGGCGTTGGGGAGCGGAGCACGGCACTTTAGAATGGGTAAGCCCTAATTAGCACCTTAAGCACTCGTATTTTCTCTAGGCAATCAGCCAATATATTTGGATTTAGTTGTTAGTAATACACTGGGAGCCTTTTTTCCGGAGGGAATACTTACCCAGCTGGGGTTCCCAGTGTTTACATAGGACACATTTTCAGTGCGTAGGTGCATCGCATACAACTTCCACAGAGTTGTTCCCAGATTATTATATTACTGTCCGTGTCTCTCTACTGTTGCTCGGCCTATGCTCTTGAGGTCCTCAGTTATTTCAGCTCCATTTTTTGGTCTTATGCTTTTATACTTTGTTCACCTAATAAAGATATTATATTTAATTAAGCGGCATTTAGTTACTCTTTCTTTTTTTGTGTGGTGAATTGGTACTTTGAGTACGCCGTTATCATGTTAGGATCATATGTAGACACTATGTAGCCATGATGGCAGGATATACAGTGAGGTGTCATTTTGGATTCTTTTTGTATACAGTTTTAACATGCTGGGGGTTGTAGCTTTTGCAACAGCTGAAGGCACACTGGTTGCAAAACACTGAGTTTGTTACCAAACTCTGTGTTTCACAACCAGTGTGCCTCCAGCTGTTGCAAAACTACAACTCCCAGCATGCACTGATAGACCGTACATGCTGGGAGTTGTAGTTTTGCAACAGCTGGAGGTATTTCCCCCCCCCCCCCAATGTGAACGTACAGGGTACACTCACATGGGCGGAGGTTTACAGTAAGTATCCGGCTGCAAGTTTGAGCTGCGGCAAATTTTCTGCCGCAGCTCAAACTGCCAGCGAGAAACTACTGTGAACCCCCGCCCGTGTGACTGTACCCTAAAAACACTACACTACACTAACAAAAAATTAAAAAGTAAAAAACACTACATATACACATACCCCTACACAGCCCCCCTCCCCTCCCCAATAAAAATGAAAAACGTCTGGTACGCAACGGTTTCCAAAACGGAGCCTCCAGCTGTTGCAAAACAACTACTGCCAGTATTACCAGATAGCCACTGACTGTCCAGGCATGCTGGGAGTTTTACAACAGCTGGAGGTCCCCTGTTTGGGAATCACTGGCATAAAAGCATTCCAGAGTTATTAATGTTTAAAGTGACAGTGGTCAGAATTGCAAAAAATGGCCGAGTCTTTAAGGTGAAAAAGGGTTCAGTCCTTAAGGGGTTAATCAACTGGTACCAGAAAGTTAAACAGATTTGTAAATTACTTCTATTGTGCTCCAGAGCACTGTGTTATAGTCAACCTCTTAATGTCAATCTATATGCCAATTAAAGGGGTACTCCGGTGCTAAGACATCTTATCCCCTATGCAAAGGATAGGGGATAAGATGCTTGATCGTGGGGGTCCCGCCACTGGGGACCCCCGTGATCTTGCACGCAGCACCCTGTAACAATCAGTCCCCGGAGCATGTTCGCTCCAGGTATGATTACTGGCGATCACCGGGCCAGAGCATTGTGACGTCACGGCCCCGCCCCCTCAATGCAAGCCTATGGGAGGGGGCATGACAGCTGACACGCCCCTCCCAATTCTAAGAACAAGGAGATCACAGCAGCACTAGTTTAGCAGAGTACCCCCTTTACTATTTCCCCTGCATAACAGCACCCTGGTCACTATGTGAGTCTGACTGCAGTCCTTAGTACAACCAGGGAGCCCCATAGAAATAACCCTTTAAATAATAGATAGGCAGCTGTACACTTAGGCACAGATACCCAAATTACAACCCACGTGAGTATGTTCCCAAAATGTGTTTAATGAATTCAATCTCCTTCTGCAGTTTTAACAAACTAGTAAGAAATAAAAGACTTAAAAGGTGTAGCTCACAATGCATAAATGATTTACTATATGAAATACAAATATTCTGACCATTCTTTGAGCTCAGATGCTACATCTCTCTGCAATGCTACATCCTTCAGCCACCAATAGGGGGCCTGATCCACATTCAGTCGCATAGACATGAAAAGAAGGTGCATAATCACATATAAAGCTATAACAAGTATGTATGTACACAGTACATTGATAATAAAATTACATTACATTTGCAACAACTGAAAAATATTTTAAATAATGTTTTTCTGGCATTAATTCAATAATTAATGAATCAAGTACTGTAGGAGTTCAGACGACAGACACTGTGGCTGCTTTTTGTTAAAAAGATCACCAAGGGATAAGGAATGCATACATAGATCCAAACTGGGACACAATACACAAACACTGAACATGTCCTCTGATGAACTTACACTGTAACCTTCTTATGTATTTATGCAAACACATATTTACTACTATGTAGATGATCTTTATGCAAGTAAACTCAGTATATGTGATATAACCGCAACCAAACAAGAAGTCTCTTAAAAGAGGAAGCAGATCAATTAAAAGACATGCGGATGTAGTCTAATTGTGTCATTAAAGCACTGCCTAAATTGCAATCACTTGATGGCTGTACCACGTGTAATTCTCTGTTGGTATATCTGATGCTTACTGGAAGCTGAAGTCAGCTGGAAAACAAGCTCAGATTCCCACCTAGAAAAGAGCATGACAGAACAACATGCCCTGCAATAGCAAAAGCGGGAAGAAAAAACTTTCACAAGAGTAATATGATGCACTGAGGTTTTTAAACTTTCCCAGATGTTGGTAAGTGCTTGACATTCAGGATTAGCTAGCATGAGGAGAGGTTATGTTCCTCTCTGAATATAGCAAGATCACTTGAGTCCAAGGCCTAAAGAAATTCCACATTCAAATATCACAAATAATTTCCCAACCTGCCTTGTATTTGTACATTTGTGACCACCTGCACCAAGACACATTTTCCTGAAGTTTAAATAAGGATACAGACATGTAATACAATTCAAACAACGCAAGTAACTCTAGTACAGTGTTCATGCACCAAGCATCTTCCAACAACAGCTCTGACCCACTGACTTAAGTAGAAGTGTCCTGAAATATCTGGCACCTAGATTTTAGGAAAAGATCCTTAAAATGTACCTGTCATTCAGGTAACTTTCCAGAATAAGCCGCCATATGCATGTACATGAGGAGTAGCACTGTTACTGGCCAGTATATAGAATCTGTCTGCAGATAAGAACCATTTGGCCCAGTATTCTGAATACTATCAACAATCCCTGACCTTATATGAAGGGCAGCCTTATGCCTATCCCATGCATGTTTAAACCCTACACTGTATTTGCAGCTACTACTTCTGCAGGAAGGCAATTCCATGCATCCACTACTCTCTAAGTAAAGTAATACTTGCTGATATTACTTTTAAACTTTACCTCTCATCAAAAAAAAATGTTGCTATATGAAAGTTGAATCCCTAATGACAAAATTCCTAATTGTTTTTAATTTTAAATTGTGCTCCGAACAGAGAGGAGGAGACTCAGGAGTTGCTGTTCCTGCCGTGTGCTGGGGCTGCTGTATGCACGCTCCCGAGAGGGATCACAGCATACAGCGCCTGCCGGGCCACGCCCACTTCCTCCCCTCGCACAGTGCTCTGAACTAAGCTACCGAAGAGGAGAGAAAAAAGGTATTTTTAGGGGGTTTTAAAGAAAAATAAATGCAGGGATAGACAGAGTCAGGGACAGATGGGGAGGGGGGATTAGGGAGAGTTTATATGGTGATAGGTACTCTTTAAGCAAAAACAGAAGCAGCATGAAAGGTATGATACAGCAGTGGTGAACAGTCTATACAGTGAATAGTCCTCCCATAGCATCTGTATTTTTCCAGACATTCCAGAAGAGAAAGATGTGCAAGTTCACAAAGTTTTTTTTTTTTTTTTTTTAATACAGATATTATTTAAAAACAGTAGGGACAAACCAATGAACTATTCTTCCTTTAAAAATTGATGGGTACGCCAAGTTGCATGAGAGGGGGAAATGAGAAAACATCAATTTTCAAGCATTTACAGCCATAATACCTTCTTTTTACTCAAAAGGCAGTTCTCTTTTTGACCACCATAGGTTTTTCCAGGGCCTGCTGCAGGGATGCACTCTTATAGCATAAATCCGTCACCAACTTTATTATAGCTCAAGTAGCATGAGGTAATCTAGACTTGTAATGTTCCATCTCTTATCACAGTTACTAAAACTTGTAACTTTAAACTTATCATAAGTCTCTTGTTGGTCTGCCTCACTGTTGACCTCTTTGAATGGTCACCCAGCTTGCACATGGCTTTGTACTAGACAGATTTACGAAAACATTTTTTACATTTTTATTTTCCTAACTATTACATATTTAGGAGCATTTTTCCTAACTGTTACTCCTTATTTGAATGGAAATATCAGCAACTCAGAGAAGACAGGCATAACTTGCCAATATATGTAAGTGAATCAATGAAGGATCTACTACCGTAATGTTTAGAATGCAAAGAAAAAAAGTTTTTAAACCAAATATTTTACTACTCTCTTACCTTTTCATGTCACAGTGTCATTGTTGTACTAGAAATGACTTATAGGGCATGAAAACCTTGTACTTGCTTCATTGTAGCACATTACATTCACTTGTCAGGCAGAACACAGTCAAAACTCTTACTGTGTCTATGTACACAGTAACTATCTCTGGATCTGTAAACATTTTTACCTACTTTTTTTTTCAACTGTTCCTACATCAATTTTCTGTCTTTAACTTTCTGTATTGTTGGTGGGAATAAAGTAGTAAGTAAAAAAATGGAATAAGACTGCTCAGTGTAGGAAGACAAACAGGAAATTTCTCATTCAATTATTCAGACTGATTCTTGAACAAAACTAGAGGATTTTGTGACATCTTCGCCTGTCATGAAGCAAACTTAGCATGATAGCTAGTGAATGCCAGCTCCCACTGCGGCTCTATATAAAATGACACTAATTAGGCAGCACGGCATCAGACGCTACTATGTAACTTAATTACAAGGCTCTTCAAAGTTTCCTAGGCTTCTCATTGGCTCTCTGAAGCATTACAATGGGTGCCTGCTGCAGCCTCTATACGCTGCCAAATCATAAACAAAACATCTATTAGCGTTTTGTATCAAGACCCTTCCCCCCTCTAGCAGTAATTACTGCCGTGTTCTACCACAGACAAGTCACTTTAAGGCCTTAACTCTGACAAGCTGTGCTGTTCCAATCCTCCTCCTGCTCAGATGTCAAGCCCCCTTGATTTTCATTTTCCCTTTTATTTCACTCATTCTAATATGCAGAAATCAGTGTATAAATCCAAGTAATGAAAACAGTCAGACCTCTTGGAAAATGTCATATTCTCCTAGAGAGCGGTGTGCATATCATTTCGACTCCAGCCGTTCCGTCAATCAGAGGTTCATGACTCCGGCGACACATGAAAATATCTGGCATGATTAAGCCTCTATAATGCAGGAATGGGCATGTAATACATTATGTGGCTGTTTCCATTCTATCGCTGTGGAAACTAATAGGTTAAAGCTAAAGGGGTAAGGGGGGGGGGGGATCCAACTGTCATATAGGAAGCATATAGCAACTGCTTCAGCATTACAATTTACTGATTTGTCCCTTTAATCTCGTTCTGGAGAATGACACCACATGGTGCTACATGATAAATAATTCATGAGCAGGTGAAATAAAGGGGCGAAGGGTACAGCATGATAAGAGGTGCCAGCTCTGTACGTGTGTTCTGCTCAGAAGTAATTAACTAGATATCTGAAATATGGTTATGCCCTGTATACAATTAGATTTTGTTTTCCTTTTTCCAATAGTTGGTTTGCTGGAGGAAAATAACATTCTTAAAATAAACACATATACAAAGAGCAAAGATGTGACATTTAGAGGGAAATGTCACTGCATATCTTCAGATATGAATGCATGCTGTCAAGTGTATGGCTCCAGACGATGTCATGAATGCTTTGATGGGTAAAAGGAGGGAGAACATACTACAGATCATGTTTTCAAGCAGCGTATGCTGCCTAAAGATAGGTGCCATTCAAAAGGATGTACCACTGGGAAAAGTGGGCACTGCAAAAAGTAAATAGTTTGACACCTAATTCAGTTTTTCCCCATTATATTTTGTTTTTATTGGGTGAAATTTCATGCTCCTTATCCAAACTTCAGGTACCGTTTAAAAAAAAGTGTTAACAACAATTAGCAATCCTCGGAATCTAGGCTGTAAAGGTGTTAAGCATATCGGAAAGACATTATAAGCTTTGGTATGTACAGGACAAACTAAAGCTCATATGCATCCTTGGTGACACTAACATTTCATGGGCATGTTATGTAAGCAGCTGTATAAAGTCACAGTCAGGATAGGGGTATTTTCATCTCAAGAGGCTATCCTTAATAGCAAGCTAATCAGAGGGAGTCTGACCTCTGGGACCTTAACTGATCTCAACAAATGGCAACAAAAATAATCCCAAAATAAATGAAAGGTACCACATGTGTGTGGCCAGCTCTCCACTAAATTCTTGTAAAGCCAATGAACATTGCAAAGCGCTGAACTGTTTAGCAACCACATAGAGAATGTATGGAGCGCTAGCCCTCCATTTACCAGAGATAATGTTACCCCATTCCGGTGGGGCTGCAGAGGTCAAAACCCCAGTGATCAGTTTGTTATCACCTATACATATCCAATTATTATGATTGACAAAACACAATACAAATATAAAACAGCTGTATGAAAGTTGAACACCCATAGTATGTCAAAGTCTTGGTCTATAACCAAATAATCTACAAGGATATACATGTTAAGAAGAGCCAACAGGCCACAAAAAAACACTTCTGTCGTAGAGAACCACATTTTAAATAGCTGTCAGCTTTGGTGGACTGCTAGAGAAAACAATTAGTCCCTGACAGGCCAGATTTTTCTAGCATTCCAAATAGGTGTTAGCAATCTTCAATTTTTTCTGTAATACAGTTTGAAGAACTTTCTTCTTTTGTTGAAAATTTTGAAGGCTTAAACATGCATTATTCATCTGTCCTTTCTGTGATTCCTTTGGCTTATCTAGTTGATTATCTCCTCATATGCTCAGGGTTGAGGCTAAAGTATTACTCTAGTAATTGAAACTTGTGGTCTGTGTTGCTGGCTCTGAGTTGTTAGCTTGTCTAGAGTAATTCACACGGACAATAGGTTTTTTATCCCCTCTTGTCTGGTGAGTGCTGAATCAGAATTACAGTGACCATTACCAGACCTTAGAAACTTTTTTTAGGGTAATGAAAGTAGAGAACACTATTACGTGAAAAAATGTACTAGTCTGTTCCTTATATCTTTTATATTCTTTGCTGAATGCGTTCACTAAATTTTATAAATCTGTAAATTACAGAAAAAGTATACCATTTTGGAAAATGTTAACTCCCAAAAGCTTGGGTATGTAAACAAATATAAAAATCAGAAGCACACAAGCTCTTCATTCTTTTAATTTCAACCCGTTGCCAACTGTTGCCACATTTATCAATAAGCATAGCACAGTGCACCCTCAAATCAGAGCCACCACTCTACAGCCTGAAATAATTTAATTGTTTTGTAGTTGTTGAATAGTTGTTACATTATATATAGAGATTATTAACACCTTAAAGGGGTTGTGCGCTGCCCTGCAATAGTGGATTATAGAGCTTGGTATGCCATGTCCATGACTTCTATTTCCACATCTCTCTTGGTATATTGGTCATGCTCCACTTCCTTGTGTCCTGAACACTACATGTAACAATCTTTGAACATCTTCCATCTTGCTCCATTGTCTTTCATGTTGTACAATATTAGCCTATCATTATGCAGCATGTGATATAGGTATATATTTTTTGCCATATTCCACATTTATCACCTGTCGTATCATGTTTAAGAAAGGTGATAAGTATCAAGTCTTTGGAGGCCCCACCATAGACTCTGCTGTACTTCAAACTCATCATTGTGATCATACTGTGAGGAGGAATGGGAGAGACTGGTCTCGTGTTTAGTGGTGGACCCTTAACTACCATGAAAACTTGCTTGTTGTCTTAAAGGGGTTGTACGCTGCCCTGCAGTTCGGAGCTCCGCTCACAGCGTCCAGAAGTTCATTACTCCGAACGCTGTGTGCGGGATTCCGTGTTCGTGGCCGCCGGGCGTGACGTCACGACACAAGGAAGTGGAGCATGACCAATATACCAAGAGAGATGTGGAAATAGAAGTCATGGACATGGCATAACAAGCTCTATAATCCACTATTACTCACATGACCTAACAATAAAATTGTGCAACTGAGGCTAGGTTTCCACACAGGTTTTTATTCTGGCAGTTTTTGAGCCAAAGTCAGAAGTGAATCCAGTAGGAAGTTGAAGTATATGTCTTTCCTTTATATTCCTCATTCCTTTTGAATATACTTCTGGTTTTGGCTTAAAAACTGCAGTGGCAGTTTTTAGAAAAAAAAGCCAGAAAAAAAAAAACTGTGTGGAAATCTAGCAGATAGAAATAAAAAGATAAACTTTTGGGGACGGATTAGATGAGCTTTATATTTATTTTGCCAGGAATAATGTAACAAAATATGATTACTATTGAGATGGGTGATGACTTGGCAGGGGTGCTGGCACGCTGCTTTCTCTTATTATACTGTCACAACAGTGACAATCCTGCTTGGAGAGGAACAGAAGAGTTGTATCTGACAGCTTTGTTGCTAGGGACACACTATTGAACAACCAGTGTCTCCTCAATTTAGTTTTTGTAGGAGTCAGTCTGTGAAATCATTAAGGCTTTCAGCTAAATGCAGAATTAGAACTTAGTTGAGTTTTTTTCTTTTTTACAAGGCTTAAAAGGCTTAACCCCTCAAGGACTGATTTTTTTTCCATTTTTGCACTTTAGTTTTTTCCTCGTTACCTTTAAAAAACCATAATTCTTAAAATTTTGCATCTAAAAATCCACATTATGGGTTATTTTTAGTGCCACCAATTCACTTTGTAATGACATCAATCATTTTACTCAAAAATCTATGGCGAAAGGAAAAAAAAAAATCATTGTGCAACAAAATTGAAGAAAAAAACCGCAGTACACTTCGGTAAAAATGACACCTTCTCTTTATTCTGTAGGGCCGTATGATTAAAATGATACCCTACTTATATAGGTTTTGTCATCGTTTTCTAAATATCATAACTACATGCACGAAAATGTAAACGTTTAAAATTGTCATTTTCTGAGCCCCTGTAACTTGTTTATTTTTCTGCATATGGGGCGATATGAGGGCTCATTTTTTGCGCAGTGATCTGAAGTTTTTAGTGGTACCTTTTTAGTATTGATCAGACTTTGATTGCTTTTTATAAATTTTTTCTTGATATAAAGAGAGACCAAAATTACGCTATTTTGGACTTTGGAATTTTTTGGCACGTATGCCATTGACCTTGAGGTTTAATTAACTATATATTTTTATAATTCAGAAATTTTCGCACGAGGCAATACCACATTATGTTTATTTTTATTTACACTTTTTTTTTTAAATGGGAAAAAGGGGGTGATTCAAACTTTTATTAAGTAAGGGGTTAAATGATCTTTATTACCTTTTTTTTCCACTTTTATTTTTTGGGAGAGTGAGTTTTTCTGAAATGGTTTTAGGGGGGCATGTCACATTTAGGAAGCCCCTAGGGTGCCAGAACAACAAAACAAAGAAAAAAAAAACGCATACTATTTTCAAAACTACACCCCTCAAGGAACGTAAGAAGGGGTCCAGTGACCCCACAGGGGTTTGACGACTTTGCGTTAAAGCTGGATGTGTAAATGATTTTTTTTTTTCACTAAAATGCTGTTTTTTCCCCAAATTTTACATTTTTACAAGGGGTAATAGGAGAAAATGTCCCCCAAAATTTGTAACCCCATCTTTTCTGAGTATGGAAATACCCCATGCGGGTGCACTACAATGCTCAGAAGAAAAGGAGTCACATTTGGCTTTTGGAAAGCAAATTTAGCTGAAATGGATTTTGGGAACATGTCACATTTAGGAAGTCCCTATGGTGCCAGAACAGCAAAAAACTAAAACCCACATGGCATACTATTTTGGAAACTACACCCCTCAAGGAACGTAACAAGGGGTCCAGTGAGCCTTAACACCCCACAATTGCTTGATGACTTTTCGTTAAAGTCGGATGTGTAAATAAAATAAAAAATGTTTCACTTAAATGCTGGAAATACCCCATGTGTGGACGTCAAGTGCTCTGCTGGCGCACTAGAATGCTCAGAAGAGAAGGAGCGCCATTGAACTTTCTGGAGAGAATTTGGTTGGAATAGAAGTCGGGGGCCTTGTGTGTTTATAAACCCCCCCGTGGTGCCAGAACAGTGGACACCCCACATGTGACCCCATTTTGGAAACTACACCCCTCATGTAATGTAATAAGGGGTGCAGTAAGCATTTATACCCCACCGGCGTTTGACAAATCTTTGGAACAGGGGGCTGTGCACATGAAAAATTACATTTTTCATTTTCACGGACCACTGTTCCAAAAATCTGTCAGACACATGTAGGGAGTATATGCTCACTGTACCCCTTATTACATTACGTGAGGGGTGTAGTTTCCAAAATAGAGTCACGTGGGGGGGGGGGGGGGGGTTCCATTGTTTTTGGCACTATGGGGCTTTGTAAACACACGTGGCCTTCAATACCGGACAAATTTTCTCTCCAAAAGCCCAATTGTGCTCCATCTCTTCTGAGCATTGTAATTCACCAGCAGAGCACTTTACATCCACATATGGGGTATGTTCTTACTCAGAAGAAATGGGGTTACAAATTGTGTATGAAAATTTTTGGGTAACACATGCATTTTAATTAAAATATTTTTTTCATTTTCCCATCCAACTTTAACAAAAATTCTTCAAACACTTGTGGGGTGTTAAGGCTCACTATACCACTTGTTACATTCCGTAAGGGGTGTAGTTTCCAAAATGGGGTCACACGTGGGCATTTATTTTTATTTCTTTATGTCAGAACTGCTGTAAAATCAGCCACCCCTGTGCAAATCGCCAATTTAGGCCTCATATGCACATAGTGCGCTCTCACTCCTGAGCCTTGTTGTACATCCGCAGAGCATTTTACGCCTACATATGGGGTATTTCTGTACTCAGGAGAAATTGCGTTACAAATTTTGGAGGCCTTTTTTTTCCTTTTACCGCTTTTAAATATATAAAAAGTATGGGGTAACACCAGCATGTTAGTGTCAAATGTTTTATTTACACTAGCAGGCTGGTGTAGTACCCAACTTTTCCTTTTCATAAGGGATAAAAGGAGAAAAGGCTCACCAAAATGTGTAATGCAATTGCTCCCGAGTACGGAAATACCTCATATGTGGCCCTAAACTGTTTCTTTGAAATATGACAGGGCTCCGAAGCGAGAGAGCGCCATGCACATTTAAGGACTAAATTAGGGATTGCATAGGGGTGTGACATAGTGGTATTCTATGCCAGTGATTCCCAAACAGGGTTCCTCCATCTGTGGCTAAACTCCTAGCATGCCTGGACAGTCAGTGGCTGTCCGGAAATCCTGGGAGTTGTTGTTTTGCAACAGCTGGAGGCTCTGTTTTGAAAACACTGCCGTACGATACATTTTTCATTTTTACGGGGGAGACAGTGTAAGGGGGTGTATATGTAGTGTTTTACTCTTAATTTTGTGTTAGTGTAGTGTATTAAGGGTACATCCACACAGGCGGGGGTTTACAGTCAGTTTCCCAGTAGGAGTTTGCGCTGTGGCGGAAAATTTGCCGCAACTCAAACTTGAAGCAGGAAAACTCGCTATAAACCTGCATGTGTGAATACACCCTGGGGGGGGGGGGCAAACCTCCAGCTGTTGCAAAATTACAACTCCCAGCATGCACTGACAGACCATGCATGCTGGGAGTTGCACTTTTGCAACAGCTGGATGCACACTGGTTGGAAAACCTTCAGTTACATTCTGTTGCCTAGCTCAGTATTTTCCAACCAGTGTGCCTCCAGCTGTTGCAAAACTACAACTCCCGTCATGTACTAATCGCCGGAGGGCATGCTGGGAGTTGTAGTTATACAACAGCTGGTGGTACGCAACTTCAACTCCCAGCATGGCGAGACAGCAGTTTGCTGTTCGTGCATGTTGGGAGTTGAAGTTGTGCAAGATTTAGAGGGCTACGGTTTAGAAACCACCACACAGTGATCTCCAAACTGTGGCCCTCCAGATGTTGCAAAACTACAAATCCAAGCATGCTCAGACAAGTTTGGTTCCCCCGTTCTGCCCACCCACGGTACTGTGGTGTTACCAACGGCAGTGGAGGTCCCTTACCGGTGGCAGCGATCCTCTCCCTGGTGCGGCGATCCTGCTGATTACGGAAGCAACTAGCAACATATGGAGGGCTACAGTTTGGAGACCACTATACAGTGCACAGTGCAACTGTGGCTCTCTAGATATTGCAAAACTTCAACTCCCAGCATGCGAACTGCTGTGTGGGCATGCTGGGAGTTGTAGTTTTGCAAGATCTGGAGAGCCACAGTGGCACTGTGGCACTGTGCACTGTATAGTGGTCTCCAAACTGTAGCTCTCCAGATGTTGCTAGTTGCTTCTTTAACCAGCATCATCGCCGCACCAGGGAATGGATCGCCGCCGCCAGTAAGGGACCTCCACTGCCGCCAGTCACACCACAGTACCGTGGGTGGGCTTTAACCTCCCCCCCCCCGCATGTGCTATTGGTCTGTCGCTTCTGACCGACCAATAGCAGGGTTAGGAGGGTTGGCAGCCTCTGAGCACGCTTCACAGATCAGGAGCCGGCCAAAGATGGAAATATACGTCAGTGGTCGTTAAAGGGGTTAAATGTAGAAAAGGAGAGCAGAAAATTTTATATAATAAAGAATCATGATACTAACTTTTTTTTTTGCCCTTGCCAATTCAATTGTTGCCTGTGACCACTGTAGCCAATCATTGGTCATAGCATCAATGCCAGTATAAAGGGTGTGCCTGCTAAGACCAGTGGTTGGCTGCAGCAGTCACATGGCTGTACAATATGTCATTGCTCCTACAATATAAACAAAGACTGGCATGGTAACATTGAAGCATTAACAATTCCTTTTGTGGTGGCCCGGTACCATATTACATACCGTACCTAGTGTAAAGGTCCCCAAAGTCAGTAACTACGCTCAGGTAGGGTCCCTCAGGTGGACCCCTAGTCGCCTCTTAAGTCTAATTGTCTAATGTTAATACATGTATATATTTAATAATAGTATATATCTAATATAATGTATAGTACTTACCTTGTTTAGCGTCGCAGGACCTTCGGTCATGTGATTATGTTAATAACCTCTATGGTATGTTGGAGGACATTAGGAGGTCATTGGGTCACATGTTACCCATAAATCTTTGTAATGGTGATTGACAACAGTAATGGACCAATTAGCACTAGTCCAGCCCCTGCCCATATAAGGGAGCTGTAGCCAATTATCGCTCTCTTGGGTTGCTGCTCTCGTGGATGACAGACTAGCAGGTCGGATCTAGGCCAGAAAAACCTACAGCCTCAGCAGAACTAAAACCGTGAGTTCTAAACTACCCCTGCTAATGCTAGCGTGACTACTGGACGGCTACTAATCACCTAAATCCAGTGGAACAGCGCATAATACCTAAAGACTCTAACTTGCTAAAGTCCCAACCTTTGTAAATCTCCAAAGAAAGCAGTTGTATACATAAGAGACTGTTCCGTTATTGAAGCTTACAGAAAATCTTCAGTAAAAGTTATACCTGTTTCAGAAAACTCTTCGGTTGTGGACAATCTATTATTATCTACCTCCCTATCGCTCTTGGGAAGGGTGGCGGTAGGACAAGTATTACTGAGGAGCCCTCACCCTGGCGTCACGAATAGCAAGGGTTAACAAGCACCCTTTAATAACCGCACAGCTATACTTCCCATACCCTACATCCCCCAGGCTATCACACTTTGAAGAGTACCTGTCATGATCTTGCTAATTTTATAATCCTCCCAGTTCCCTGCCCCATCATGATAAACCACCTCCTGCCTTTATTTTTATTATTTTTCAGTTTTCTATCTTGATATTGCTCTGTATTTTCTGCTCAGTCTCAGTCAGATTCACAGACTAGGAAGGGGAGTTCCCCAGCAGGCGTGACATCATCTGAAGCCATACAGGGGAGAACTTCCTCCCCCACTCTGCTACACACAGCCCAGAGAAGTTCAGTGTGAGATGAGCTATGATTGGCTAAAGCTGCACATACCTCCCTCAGCACTACAGACTGCATTTCTGGATTTTGGACTTCTGCCAGGCCAGCAGGAGTCCAAGGTCTGTGCAAGAGATGGGGGAAAATGTGCTCTGGACAAGTAGGGAGACACCTAGTGGCAGGTTTTTTTTAAACACAAAACAGAAAACTTCAAAATTTATTTTTAAACAAAGTACATTAGAATTTTTTTTTACCATAACATTTTAATGACAGCGCCCAATTAAAGTGGTACTCCTATCTTAAAGTGTGCCATCACTTCATGATCGGTGGGGGTCAATCCTCTGGAACCCTCACTGATCCTTAAAATGAGGGGGCTGAAGAACTGGTACATAGGTATGTTGTCACTCATTGCTAAAACAGCCCCAATTCAAGTGACTAAAGCTGGCCTCAGTTCCCTGCACAACTAAGATTGTGGGACATCACAGGACATTACTGCAGCCAGGCTGAATGGGCAGGTCCTTCTAACATGACATGTCTCAGAATTAGGAATGAACGGAGACCAGCTGGGGACCAGAAGAAGCTGAAACTAACCTGCAGAAGCCCAGGGTAGGTTAGTATGACTCACTTTATATTTTTCACAGCCCTTAGTAACACAAAATGATATTATGATGTTGGAATATCCCTTAAATTTCCTCTGTTAATTTAATGATATGTTTACTTTAACATTGTACATATACATGTATATATATATAAAAATCTTTAAATATTTACTACCATTTTGGTTGCAAATAAATAGGCTGTTCCTTTCTTCTTCTCGCTAAGGCCCCTTTCACACTGCTGTTGTGAACCGGCAGGCAACGGACATCAGAAAAGTATTTTTCTCCCCCTACAAAAAGAATGGCGACCGAAGTACCCATTATAGTCAATGGTATCCATTGGGACCAGTTGTGCCCCCGTCCCAATAACGGACGTTCAAGGCAAGGAAAAAAAAAGCAGCAGAAAAGAAAAGGGGGGCTCAGCTTACAACATATCTAGGATCAGGGGTGCTACCTAGCATCAGAAATACAACAAAAACTCAAAACAAAAGGAATGCCATAACAGATGCCCACCCAAAGATAATAATTATGAAAATTATATCAAAATTTTAGCACAATGTTAGCAAAAAAGACACACATGGATAAAAACCCTTAAAAAGGCCCATATTGAGCCACATTGACCCAGTCACAGTAGGCAAAACAATGAATAATAGAGCATGAAGGAGGCCATATAAGGCCGGCATAGATAAACCATAACAAAGCGAAGCCCCAATTCCAGCTCTAATGAAAACATAAGTGAGTGTTATGCAGCCCGCTAGCCAATACAGGCACATAAGCCCAAAGGGCTACAAACAAGAGAAAAGGAAGCGAGAGAAAAAAAGGGGGGGGGGGGAGAGAGACAGATAAGGGACCATGCAGACCAACATGAAAGACAATCCACAAAACCAGGAAGGAGAAAGAAAAAGAAGGAAAAGGAAAGATGAGGCAGTGTAGATCCGGGAGGCTGTCAGTCAGAGAAGCGGTCCCATGGTTCCCAGATAGAGAGGAACAAAGGGACAGAGTTGTTTAAAGAGGCTGTGAGAGATTCCAGAGAATGAATCTCACGTATACAAGCTAATATGGGCCTTTTTAATTGTTCTTATTCATGTGTGTCTTTTTTTGCTAACTTTGTGCTTCATGTATCTTAAATAACATTTTGATATCATTTTCATCATTATCATCTTCGGGTGTGCATCTGTTATAGCATTCTTCTTGTTTTGAGTATCTGTAACACGAGGCACAACGGAAGTCTGAAAGTAGCCTAACTGGGTAAAGAAGGAGCCTTTCCACATTGCTCCATCTGTGAGAATAGCCCTACCCATCTTTATTCTTAGCCCCACCTCTCAGACACTGTCAGACAAAATTTACAGGCATTATAAAAAAAACTAATACTTGTGTTATCTGCAAGTTTTCTAGTAGACTGTTGTTTCAGGATTACTGTTACTACTTATTTCTAGGTTGTGTGTCCCTGATATGTACCACACTTGAACTTTTTTCATCAGATCTGGTTCTCGTTTTGCTTTTATATTCTTAGGAGTTAATCACATTTCTTACTAAAATTCATGAACAGGAAGCATTCTTAAAGCCAAGATATACTTAAAGTAAATTCCAAACTAATTGCAGTGGATATACCTTTCGAATAAATAAAATCTACAGCATTTGTGATACCTTTCACACTTTCTTCCAACTCTATTAAACCTATAGAATGCTAACTCAATTACTCAGGCTATAATCTGCTACATTATGTAATTGATGTTTGGCTGAAAGTGACATTTTATCTAATTCTGAGGCCAAACCATTACAGCTTTAACTTCCTCCGAGGTCATGGAACTCATCTAGGATTTTGATATCTTTCTGATTATCGCAGATATATATAACTACTATTATCGCCAATGTTCTTCTTTGTGGATTGGATAATGTTCTGATGATTCTGTGGTTTCTGAACAAATGTTGCTATTAACAGATATCAGATGTCACATATAGAAATATAAATCTAGCAAATACTTCAGTTTAATGGCAATGACTAATATTAAAGAGAAACACTAGGCATCCAAAGATTTTAAGAGTAAAAACAGATATGCTGGCACAACGCAATACAAAATATATTCAGTAAAAACAGCTTATGTAATGATCTGTTTATAAAAACCTATTAATGTCAAAGGTCATATCTATCTGCACATGCTTTTCAAATTATGACGTAAGCTGCATGAGCGCATTTTTATAGCAATGAAGCCTTTTTTTTTTTTTTCCCCAGAAGAACTATACAATTTAGGCTGTGATCATATGCAATAGAAGTACATTTGAAGGATGAGTTAAAGAAATAGCCCTAAATAGGGACTAAGAAGGGGAGAGAATATATACTTTTCCTCTGGGTCGTACAATTTGTATTACAGAATAAATGTCCGATGTCGGAGGGTGGGGTCTTTCCTCGAGCTCCCTATGACTGACAGCTCTAGCATCCAGTTAGAAAGCCGGTAAAGCTGTAAATAATTGAGAGGCAAAGTAGGGGAGGCTCTCATTACAGGGAGTTTGGGGGGGGGGGAGATCCCACCTCCCTGACCCATCATAGGAAGTGATCAATCAAGGCTGGAGATTGCAGGAGAAGAGAGGTCTCTGCAGTCAGACCCAAACATAGATATTCCCAACCTGGGAATATGAGAGAACTAGTGTTCATGGGCAAACCCCTTAAATGATCGCCAATCGACACTTGTATCAGACCGCGATCTGTGTAAAGCATCTCAGATAGTTTTGGTCTTTATGTGTCTGGCATTTATGTTTATTTACACATGAACATATATGGTGGCTCAATGGTTACATAGTTGCTTTAACCCCTTAAAGACAATGGACGTAAATGTATGTCATGGTGATGTGGTACTTAACGCACCATGACGTACATTTACGCGCCGACATGATCGCGAGCACCGGAGCGGTGCTTGCGTCATACCCGGCAGGTCCCGGCTGCTATCGGCAGCCAGGGACAAGCCAGTAATGGCGGACATCCGCGATCGCGCGGCTTCGGCTGTCTCCCGGGGTCTTCTGCTCTGGTCTGAGATCGAGCAGACCAGAGCAGAAGATCACCGATAATACTGAGCAGTGCTGTGTCCTATACATAGCACTGCACGTAAAATAAAAAAGTAAAAAAATTTGAAAAATCCCCTCCCCCAATAAAAAAGTAAAACGTCCGTTTTTCCCATTTTACCCCCAAAAAAGCATAAACAATTATTTATACACATATTCGGTATCGCCGTGTGCGATATTAAAATATATTGTTAATCATCCTGTACGGTGAACGATGTAAACGTAAAAAAAAAAAAAATTGTCCAAAATTGCTGCTTTTTTGTCACATTTTATTCCAAAAAAAATGTATAAAAAAATGTATAAAAAGTAAAACATAAGCAAAAGTGATACTGATAAAAACTACAGATCATGGCGCAAAAAATGAGCCCTCAAATCTCCCCATATACGGAAAAATTTGTAAGTTATAGGTAGTCAAATAGGGCAATTTCAAAACCACATTCATTGACCCACAGAATAAAGAAAACATGTAATTTATACCGGAAAGTGTACAGCATGAAAACAAAACCTTCCAAAATTTGCTAAATTGCGGTTTTCTTTTCAATTTTCCCACATAAATAATATTTGTTTGGTTGCGCCGTACATTTTATGGTAAAATAAGTGATGTAATTACAAAGTACAATTGGTGACGCAAAAAACAAGCCCTCCTATGGGTCTGAGGATGGAAATATAAGAGTTATGATTTTTAGAAGGCGAGGAGGAAAAAATGAAAATGCTAAAATAAAATTGGTCTGGTTCTTAAGGCCTAAATGGGCCTGGTCCTTAAGGGGTTAAAGAACTAGGGTTCACAATTTAAACCAAACAAAGGGCAACACAGAGTTATGTGTTCACCCCAGGTATTCATAATTCCTTCTACAATTCAACCTGACTGGTTACTGAATTCCTACTCAATTGTACAATATATGTGTATATATGAGACAGGTCAATTAGATTGTGAGCCAAACTGGGGACAAAGACTTAAGTGATGGATGGTAATCTCTATAAAGCACTGTGGAATCTCCTAGCACTACATCTACACATTCAACCATTAGGCATTTATTTTACAGCATTGGAGGATATGGAGCTTTGCTAAATCTTTGCAAAGGAAAAAAAATATTTAAAAAAATATATATATTTCTAGAAGTGCATCTAACTTAAGAGTTCCGTATAAAACAAACTCTGTGACCTCCTGGTAGATCATAAAGAAACCACTTGGCACCGAGCAGATCTAAAGCTAAGCACTCCCTGAGGTCACAAGGAGAAGCCCAATCTTTTAAAAAATCTCTATATATATTTCTCCAAATCATGCTAGAGTTATGAATGAGACCGCAAAAAACAACTCTGAATTAGTGGGCAAATTAGAGCCTGACAAATTTGAAAGATTAAAAGCAAAAGTAGAGAAACCTGACCTCACATTACTGAGGTGATAGGACTGAAGGGTGTGCAAAGATTTTAAACGGGGTTCCTGACCCTTAGGTTAATTGGAAATTCCAACCCAGTAGAGAAGTTCACACAAGTGTGCAACACCTGTGTGCAGATGATCACATGAAATGGCTGGATTTCTAACTGGAACATTATTCCTTATGGGGTATTTTTTTACAGCATACATAAAAAAATGGTCACAATTCATTTCAACTTGAAATTAGCAGTTGCTTTCAATCATTTGGTTCTTCTTTCTTAGTATATAGTTTTATTCTGTATTTTTAGTGATTGTCTTCTTGAAAAACAAGTCTAATTGCCTTTTTGCAAAAAAAAAGTGTTATCTTACTGCTGTACATTATATTCAGTGCAAAATGAGATTGGTGTGGACCTAAAACGGCAAAGCATTGCTTCATGCCACATTGGTTAAGTGGTTTCCATAGTTCCTGTTATTTTTAGAGAAAACATTTGGTCATGTTGTACACAGCACATTAACAACATCAGTCTCTGGTCTCAGCTTGACCCAGAATACATTTTCCTATCTCTGATATACAGACATGGTTGTCCAGCAGCAAGCCCATACAAGCACACAAAAACATACATATCCCATGAAGAGAATTCTCCTGACTGGATTGGAAACCAGAATATCAGTGTTATAAAAACAAAAGTGTTAAAGGGAATCCATCATCACTTTCATACTACCTGGACCAGGTATCATCAGGGTGGTCCCTAGTAGCTTATCCCTACCCCACAAGCTTTGATTGATAGATCTCTCCCTATACCAAAACAGGGAAAAATGAAGAAAAGCTTCTAGGGACCACCCCAATGACTCTGGTTTCCGACAGCTCATTGTGTTGCTCAAAAATAATGACTATATTGCCCAATATAAAGAAAAACTTGAGGGCATCCTGTCTACCTATCCAGAATTTGCCGCCATAACACCCTGCCACAGCAAAGTTCAAGTAAACCAAACTAAGGCCCATTTCACTATGTCGGTATGCTTTGGCAAATTTGGCCGTCAAACTCCCTTTTTTGTTTTTTGCTATTTGCTGGCCGTAATTTTGCCGGAGCAAAACCCATTGTACTCTATAGCCGCCGTTATTTTCGGAAAAAAAAGCCGGAGGAAAAAAAGGTGCAAGCACAATTATTTCTCTGTCTTTTCTCGATCCTAAAATAACGGACTTCACACTGCCGGAGACAGCCGGCAGTGTGAATGTAGCCTTAGATACCCATAAGGTTTTATGGTAACAAATACAATGCATTAAAATGCAGCTGCATTACAACATCTGCATCCGGCCTTACAAGCAGAGATGTTTAAATAGAAGAACAGGGGAGTGGTGAACAAACTGTCTGGCATACTGTCAGCTCTACAGCAGACATATGTTGCAACATATTAAAAAAATTCTTTACTTGTAAAGCATTAGAGATGAGCGAAGTTATAGTGATTCGATTTGTCACAAACTTCTCGGCTCGGCATTTGCTGACTTTCGCCTGCATAAATGAGCTCAGCTTTCAGGGGCCCCAGTGGACTGTTAAAGGTGGATATAGTCTTAAGGGAAAGCCTCCTAGGACTGTATCCACCTTTTCCAGCCCACCTGAAAGCTGAACTAATTTATGCAGGCTAAAGTCTGCAACTGCCGAGCCGTGGTCAACCGCATTTTTGCCTACGGTCGGGAAACCGCATATGGCGGAAAACGCAGCCGACCGGAGGCTGCGGTTCACTCCAGTCGGCTCATAGACATGCATTAAATACGGTTCCCGAATACGGCTGAGTGCGGGCGCTGCGATTAAGCCCCGCCTCCTCCTCCCAGCCATATTCGGGAACAGTAAGTACAAAACGTGGTGTGAAAGCACCCTAACTGAGATAACCTCAGTATATATATCTAAAAAAGTGCTGTTAATGCACCTTCTAAATATAAAAATGAGGGTTCACAAAAGGTAAACCTCCACAGAAAGAAACTAAATCAAATTTGTTGGCAAGGAGCACTACAGTACACACAGGTTCTAGCACTTGGACGGGAATTTGACTCCAAGCTTTTCTTAAGACAAGAACTAATGCAATTAGAAGTTCTGATGGATCCTATAAATAACCTGATAATCTGGGCTGCTCTCTTTTCCAGACGTTTACAGCATGTTGTTCTCAGACATCAACACTGAACACAATACAGAAAGGGAATATAGAAAATAAGCAGTTGATGACTAAAGATTTTTTTCATTCTTGTCCTTGTTTGATCTTTCTGTTATGGAACAAACAATGTCTGCACTGAGAAGAAAATCTGTACACTTTCAACTGAGCTGAACTCTGTGTATTCATTACAGAACAGACCATGTGACTGCAGTCAAAGCACTGAGTCACCGTGCTGCTAAAGTATCATGCAGCACAATGTCAAGTATTAAACTCTTTTCAGATCATCCAGTAACATTTTCTACATGAGAATATTTTGTGAAAAGACACGCTGATTCATAATGAATCATGTGACTGAATGTGCAGTATCAGGGTGCCATCTCCTACCATCCTATGAGTGTGTCACAATAAACAGAGAGGCATTAAGTCATGGTTTCAAACTTGCTTGATGTAGAAATACCAACTTCCATTGTTTTCTGTGAAATTGTGTCAAACAGGAAAATTGAATCCGCAGGAAAATCATAAAGAGGCACTGGTTTTGGCCATGTCATAGGGTGAAGTGTTCCCCCTTAACCCCTTAAGGACACAGCACAGTAGGCAAGACAGCGGTTTCAAAGAACAGGCCTTGCCATGGACGACAAAAGAAGTTAAGTGCACATGCTCAGCTTCAAGTCCAGAGGTTGCCTTTGGGAGACAGACGTAAGAGTGCTGCCAGCAGTGCTGCAGAGGTTAAAGGGGTGGGCCAATCTGTCAGTGCTCAGACCATACACCTCATACTCCATCAAATTGGTCTGCATGGCTGTCATCCCAGAAGGATGCCTCTTAAAGGAATACTATATTGTCCTAACAGTGGCATATGGCTCTGTATGGCAACAGTTTAACGGATGAGTCATGAGCTCTTCAATAGCTTTCATGATGTATCTGTTTAATTGATTCCAATATAGCCTATGAGAGATTGATGTGTTAAAAAGATAACAAACAGTGGCATTCCACTCATCTGTTTAACAAGTACACCATGAAAAAGCTTGCCATGTATCCAGTGAACGACTCCTATATTAATCTATGTGTAACTGAAGCTGGTGCTATAAAAGGGCCCTGCCATTTCTTAAAGGTCTATGAAATGCAATCCGATCAGTTTCTCCCTGTGTAGCATTATTCATGTATCACTGCTTTGGGTTAGCTAGGTAAGTATTTATGCTCATACAAGCACAATGGCAAAACCTGTTTGTCTCCCAGATCATCTTATATTCTGCCTGGTGCACTCATTATATTCTAATATCTTTCTTATGCAGAGATGACAGATATACATTTTACTTTAATAGACAACCTTTATTAATGATTGTGTTTGACAAGCACATTTATCATGTACCTGCTTTATTATTCAAAACCTTGTTTCTGCAGGCCCATCACGCACATGTATGATTAAAAATGCACTTCCCTATTAAAACACAGAAATAATGATAAAAATGCATCAGCTTCACAGTAAACACAGCATATTTCATGTCTAATTGCAGGTTAACCAACGTATTCCTATTAAAACATGTGGGACATGGCTATTCCTAACTCCCTTGGTGTTTTATCTTGCCATAATTAAGCCTTTATTTGGTTAGTTGGAAAATGGTTGTTAACACAATGCCATCTACTTAGCACAAGCCGGTTTATCACAGATGGCCGTCCAAATATTAAATTGAATCCTGGAAGATGGACATTACCATGAGGCAAAAAACTCTGCAAGGCAGGGAATGCAAAAAATCCTATACAAGAAGAGCGAAATCTATAAACTGTATGCCAAATTACCATATTTGTGGAGTAAACATTTCTTTAGTGGCAAACAATACATGGTTTTTATTTTATTCATTTATGTATTTATTTATTTATTTTTTTACTGTTTTCCCTTCGGAGGCAAAATCTACCTTTTCAGCAGGCAGGGAAGATTAAGGAAAAGAAAAACAAATGAGGGTCCATAGCAAATCCAGTGCCTTTCCACAGATAATTCTGCCCGAGGCATCAAGTCAATGGAACAGACTGCTCTCTACAGAAATAACTCACAAGCGCTGTAATACACTGGTGTGTCAACTGCTATTAAAGACAAATGGCTCTCTCAGCAATAACAATATCCTGTTTTCAGAACATTGCTCCAACTATGAAGTGAGGAATAATTATAAACAGCCAGTAATGAAGTTTTCCTCCCATTAGGTAATTCCATGCATTTGCTTTACAGCAAGCTCAAAATGCTGTGCAGAGGGAATGTGCCATGAGCTGAAACTGAAATGCATCTTCCTTTATATATAATGAAGCTACTGTAGGAGAGGCGTTTACATATTCTATCCGCTAGACAATGATGGAAGTGTGCTACAAATGGCATTGTCAATTAGGTGACTACTGAAGGATGCTATATGACATGTTCTGTTATTGGCAAACACAATACAATATTCTCAACTCCAAGAAAGGCTCATTTCTGCACACAATTCTTACAATTAGATATGTAGGAATGGCTGAACAGAACTCATTTTTTTTTTTTTTTTAAGTAAGGCTTTTAATATTGGTATAAGCACCCCTTTACCAGCTTCCCCCAAGCCATATATATATATATATATATATATATATATATATATATATATATATATATATATAGTAAGTTTGAGTAGCCATATTAGTCCAATGATGCAGATGCAAATCCTAAAATGTTGCAGTATCTTGTAATACCTTTTTTATTGGGCTAACAGAATTTTGTAGAGACAAGCTTTCGGGATTCCTCCCTTTACCAAGTCTTTGGATTTGCTTTGGACTTGATAAAGGGAGGAATCCCGAAAGTTTGTCTCTACAAAATTCTGTTAGCCCAATAAAAAAAGGTATTACATGATACTGCAACATTTTATGATTTGCATATATATATATATATATATATATATATATATACACATACACACACACACACACTGCTCAAAAAAATGAAGGGAACACTTAAACAACACAATGTAACTCCAAGTCAATCACACTTCTGTGAAATCACACTGTCCACTCAGGAAGCAACACTGATTGACAATCAATGTCACATGCTGTTGTGCAAATGTTCATGCTGTTGAACAGACAACAGGTGGAAATTATAGGCAATTAGCAAGACACCCCCCCAATAAAGGAGTGGTTCTGCAGGTGGTGACAACGGACCACTTCTCCGTTCCTATGCTTTCTGGCTGATGTTTTGGTCCCTTTTCTAATTCTGGCAGTGCTTTCACTCTAGTGGTAGCATGAGATGGAGTCTACAACACTCACAAGTGGCTCAGGTAGTGCAGCTCATCCAGGATGGCACATCAATGTGAGCATTGGCAAGAAGGTTTGCTGTGTCTGTCAGCATAGTGTCCAGAGCATGGAGGTGCTACCAGGAGACAGGACAGTATGTCAGGAGACAATGAGGAGGTCAACAACCCAGCAGCAAGACTGCTACCTCTGCCTTTGTGCAAGGAGGAGCACTGCCAGAGCCCTGCAAAATGACCTCCTGCAGGCCACAAATGTGCATGTGTCCACGCAAACGGTCAGAAACTAACTCCATGAGGGTTGTATGAGGGCCCGAAGACCACAGGTGGGGGTTGTGCTTACAGCCCAACATCGTGCAGGATGTTTGGCATTTGACAGAGAACACCAAGATTGGCAAATTTGCCAATGGCGGCGCCCTGTGCTCTTCACAGATGAAAGCAGGTTCACACTGAGCACATGTGACAGACATGACAGAGTCTCTAGATGCCGTGGAGAACGTTCTGCTACCTGTAACATCCTCCAGCATGACCGGTTTGAAGGGGGGTCAGTAATGGTGTGGGATGACATTTCTTTGGGGGCTGCACAGCCCTCCATGTGCTTGCCAGAGGTAGCTTGACTGCCATTAGGTACCGAGATGAGATCCTCAGATCCCTTGTGAGACCATATGCTGGTGCGGTTGGCCCTGGGTTCCTCCTAATGCAAGACAATGCTAGACCTCATGTGGCTGGAGTGTGTCAGCAGTTCCTGCAAGAGGAAGGCATTGATGCTATGGACTGGCCCGCCCGTTCCCCAGACCTAAATCAGATTGAGCACATCTGGGACATTCCTGTCTCGCTCCATCCACCAAGGCCAGATTGCACCACAAGCTGTCCAGGAGTTGGTGGATGTTTTAGTCCAGGTCTGGAAGGACATTCCTCAGGAGACCATCTGCCAGCTCATCAGGAGCATGCCCAGGTGTCGTAGGGAGGTCATACGGGTGTGTGGAGACCACACACACTACAGAGTTTCATTTTGACTTGTTTTAAGGACATTACATAAAAGTTGGATCAGCCTGTAGTGTGGTTTTCTACTTTGATTTTGAGTGTGACTCCATATCCAGACCTCCATGGGTTGATAGATTTGATTTCCATTGATATTTTTTGTGTGATTTTGTAAAGACGAAAGTACTTCATACGATTAGTTCATTTAGATCTAGGATGTGTTATCTTAGTGTTCCTTTTATTTTTTTGAGCATTTTTTTTATACTGGTAACACTAACAGTAAACACACAGCCTTTGATCTCAACCTGTCTCACTTAACTTTGGAATTGTACTTGGAGATCATACATTACATCTAACAGATGGGGTAGTATTACCAGGCTAGGATGAGACTTGTATAAGAGACTACAGGCACCCAGAATTGGCTTGACTCGTGCCCCTAATGGACATAACTGAACTAAGCAAGTGACAACAACTGAATTATCTATGCTGAATTGAATAGGTGAGTATTGTTTTTATTTTTTTTAATTTAGAACAAGTAAAAAAGGGTTCCTCTCCTATATTTCCATCCACAGACCCATATGAGGGCTTGTTTTAAGCAGACCCAATTGTACAGTATTTTGTAATGGCACCTAGAGCTGGGCGGTATACTGGTTCATAACGAATACCGAAATTTTTTTCCTGCACGATATAAACTTTTCCCATACCGCAATACCAGTTGGGCCCCTCCCCCCTCGAATGAATTAATTATCAGCCGCAGTGCGCTTTGCCCGGGCTGCAAAAATAAACCAAATAAACTTTATCTCACCTTCCTACGTTCCCCCGTTGCTCCGGTAACGGCTTCACGCTGGGGATGGGAATGTCACAGTGCCGTCACCCTATCACCGGCCGCAGCGATGTCCCGCCTCGGTCAGTGATAGGCTGAGAGCATTGTCATGTAAGGAGCCGGATGGCTAGTGAAAGGCTGACGTCTCTGTGACGTTCTCATCCCCAGTGTGAGGCCATTACCAGAGCAACAGGGGGGACGTAGTAAGGTGAGATAAAGTTTATTTAGTTTATTTTTGCAGCCCGGGCACAGGAATATGCAGTACAGTACAGATTTCCAGCGCTGGTGGCCCGCAACTCACAGGAGGTTGAGGAGCGCAGCGCTTGCGGGAAACATGATTAGTTCCCCGATGTGGGGGACATTGCAGCGCTGGGCTGATAAACCAGGGGAGAGTTTTAGAGAAGCAGTGCCCACGGGTCACATGATTAGGGGTGGGGGAGGGAAATACCGTAAAATACAGTGGAACCGCCATAACTTACAAAAATACTGTGATACACATTTTTGGTCATACCACCCAGCTCTAATGGCACCTTTTATTTTAGTATAAAATGTAAGGCACAGCAAAAAAAAGATGGGGTGGGGGAGTTGGATATTTATAAGAAAAACAACTTTTCGGGAGTTACTTTTCTGGGCAGTGCACTTTATGGTAAAACTCACACAGTAGCCCTGATTTATGAAAATGTGTGTGAGAAAAACTGGAGAGACTTTACACACAGCAACCAATCACAGCTCCGATTTCACTTTAGCAGAGGTCATGAGTACAGAAAAGCGGAGCTTTGGTTGCTGTGCGCCAAATCTCTCCAGTTTTTCTCACACATTTTCATAAATAAGAGCCAGTATCTTTATTCTGTGAATCAATATGACAAACCGTACACATTTTTCCATATTTTTTCTATTATTGTACAACTTTTTTTTAAGTATACTTTTATAACAAAATTAGTATGCTTAAAATTGCCCTATTCTGCCCCATATAACTTTTATTTTTCCATATATGGAGCAGTAAGATACAATGTGATCAAAAACCAACAATTGTGGACTTTGGTATTGGTTTTGTGTTTATCCTATAAACCATATGGGATCAATGCTGTAATATTTAAATAGTTCTGACAATTCCGCAAACACATCAATACCAAATATGTTTATATTTATTTTTTTATTTGTAGAATGGAAAAAGGGGGTTATTTAAATGTATTAGATGAGGGTTTTGTTGTTTTACATTGTTTGTGGGCACTATTACATGCAATTGTTCGATTGCATTCACTAACTAGTGCTATGCTATTGCATAGCACTATTCAGTGATATAGGCTCTAAGTTACTCCAGTCTGTCTGAAGGAGACTGCATTAGGGGAGCAACCATCCTGCAGCACAGAGGTACAGGAGGGGACCTGGGATACCATTTCACGCTGCAGTGGCATGATGAGACCACTGGGCTAACCGGCACATTTGTAAATTAAACCTTTAGATGCCATGATTGGTATTGATCACAGCATCTAAAGGGTTAACCAAAGACATCAGCATGATCGCTGATGTCCACCGTTAGTGGCAAGTCCCTGCTGTTACTCACCGTCTATGCTTCTGCACTCGCTTATAGGGTAGTGTCACATGGAATGGATCCGCAGCATATTTTATGCTGTGGAACCGCTGATGACAGACCCTACAGTGTGCCCTTAGCATGGGCAGTGTACTTGCAAGCATTGCGGCTGCTCTCGGTCTAGCTCATGGAGAAGGAGGAGCGACTGCGATGTCGCAAGTACACTGCGTATGTGCTTGTAGACTCGCATGCTGCGGACAGGCAGGCACAGCTGTAGGCACACTGTAGGGTCCGTCATCATCGGATATGCAGCGTAAAATATGCTGCAGATACGTTCTGTGTGACCCTACCCATAGAATCTAAACCAGTGGTCTTCAAACTGTGGCCCTCCAGATGTTACAAAACTACAATTCCCAGCATGCCAGGACAGCTGTTGGCTGTCTGGGCATGCTGGGAGTTGTAGTTTTGAACATCTGGAGGGCCACAGTTTGAAGACTGCTGATCTTAACACTGAAGGACATAAATGTATGCCATGGAGCACTATGTACTAGGCAGCTATGATGTATATTTACATCCTGTGTCCTCTAGGGAAAAAGGGGTTGGGTTTTCCAGTGGAAAAAAGTGATGCATATTGCTATAATATATGCAATGACTGATAGTTGGGCGATTACAGTTTGACTGCGGACAACCTCACAATTGCTAAAATAATGGAGGAGCTAAGATAAGATGTCTGCACAGAGAGATGGCGGTGGTCCCAGCAGGGGGACCCCTGCAATCAGACATCCTTTGGATAAGGGATAAGATGTCTAAAGCCGGAAAACCCCTTTAATTTAGTAGGTGGATTATGTGGGGCACTCATATCAATATATATCTAAAGTGCCATGTTTTCCTCTCTTCAGACACTGATCAGTATCATCAAGACAAGCACAAAATCTAGACTGATACCTTATAGTCAGCATCTTTATGACAGACACAGGACTTTACTAACGGTAGGATTACTTTAACATATTTAACCAGAAAAAGGCTGTACATATGGTGAAAAAGCATGAAAAAAACAAATGTAGTGGCCTATGCACTTTTCTACTGACTAAATGCTTATATAGAGGGGTAAGATAAATCAAAGTACATTTTCTGTATGGATTATTACTTCTACTTTCCAACTTAAAGAAATATGACAACTAGATCTGTAGAATCTATAAGCCTATATAACTGCTTCTGTATTCTTCCTCATTTATCAGTGGTAATAATGCATACAGATTACATTGAGACACATACAGAATGGGACATTGAACATGAAACGGTGCACACATTAAGACTGATAAAACTCATTTCTGAGGTTTCTTTAATCATAATTTAGAATCTGCAGCTTAAATCAATATAAGGAACAAACGTAATCAAAACAGCCTACACCAAAAATATGATGCGCCAGAAAAGACACCACATTTTAAGTATGTTTTAGACACTTTGAGGCCATTAGTAACAAATAGGTGTGGCTCACAAGAAAAGGGGAGCAGCACAGCTAAAAAGAAGAGTGCCTTAAATGTGCCAAAAAAATACACCTATTTTGTTGCAATTTTTTTTGGGAAAAAGTAAGCCATCTAATTAGAAAGTTCAAACTTAGAGTAGCCTAAAAATGAGCAGGATTTTAAATGGTCACTGTAAAAAATCTGGCACATTCTTAGACTGTCTAGTCTAAGTTTACACGGTCTAAGAATTAGACTGTTTTAAATTATCTCACCCAAAGTTTTCTATTGTATGGTTTCCCTGTTTTATTTAACCTTTCTACTGACATTTACATAGCAGGTTTTTAAGGTTTTCAAGTGACCCTGGAGGAAACACAACATTGAACAGGTGATGGGTGAATGCAGGTTATTCAGCCCAGATCACGAGCTGTGGTAGGATATAGCACAAAGAATCAAGCAGCACTCTAAATTCAATGAAACAAATCTTGTAAGATTTATTAACATGTTTAGCAATGTGTCGACTGCCCACTGCAGTCTTCATCAAGCATAGTAATAGTGATACAAAGCATACCTTATAAGCATGCTTGTAACGCTGGCAGTTGACAGCCGTCAGCATGCAGTGCATCCTGCGATGAGATATAGAGTGAAAACCAGGGGAACACTTAGACTCTTCTCCCAAGTTTGGTCCTACACCAAACTGGTATTACACACAAGACATTTAAGAAATCAATTACAGCTTAAAATACAATTAATCATAAAAAAATACATAAAACAGTTAAAGGGTAACTCTCCCACCATCCTTTTTTTTTTTTCTGTCCCTGCCTATTGCCCATCTATCCCTAACCCCCTATTACTATCTTAAAAATGTCTTTTTGTCTGCCTGGTAGTGTGCTCACTTACCAGGCAGACTTCCCCAGCAGGCACAACGTCACTGATGCCTGCTGGTGCCGATACTTCCACCCTTAGTTCACCTATACAGGGTGCCTCCAGCTGTTTCACCACTACAACTCCCAGCTTGCCCTGACATCTATTGGCTGGTTTTAGTGGTGAAACAACTGGAGGCACCCGGTGTTGAAAACAATAGTTTTGCTAGGGCCTCGGCGCTACCCCCAACCCTGCTCTCCCCCCCCCCTGTTAAAAACAATAGTCTTGTTAGGGCCACAGCGCTAAGCCCCCCCCGCCCCCAAAAGCCATACCCAGTGCAGAGCTACCCCTAACCCCCCCCCTTCCCCCGCAAATGCCATACCCAAGTGCAGAGCAGCAGCGGCGCGTATGTGCCGGGAGGCGGGGTCGGCGTGTGAGGCCAGGGAGCGTATGAGCGCTCAATGCTCGCTCCCGCCTTTCTGCTTTACAGGCAGGGAGCGAGCGCAGGCTGAATGAATTAGGACCAATTGCCCGGCCGGCATCGGTCCGAATTCAAGTGTGACGTCACGCCAGCCTGCAGCCGGCCACTAGGAGGGAGACCCCCTAGTGGACAGTTTTCAAACTTAAAATAAACTATTTTAATGATAAAAAATAAAATAATGGATGTATATTAGGGATATGTTGTAATACATAAGTACTACAACATATAAAAAAAAAAAAGTTTGATGACAGTGCCCATTTAAAGTTATCAATATTGCTGGTCCAATGTGAATAAAATGTTCTGATGTCTGTTTAACTTCTCCATTACTTTGTTCAGGTGGATATGTTAAAAACATACATAACCTAACACCTTATACATAGTTAAACACATGTACATATAAAAATTACATGATATAATGAACGGAGGAAAGGAGGGCATGAGCTATATGGTTCAAAATGGAGAACGGCGTGGGATGCCATCTGAGGCTGTTCCGGCATCACATCGGTATGCTAGCCTGTGCACATGATATCTTTTTGCTATATATATATATATATAATAGATATAAAAAAAAATAGATAAGTTATCTTGGGAATACAGGGAATCAGCTTTTGGCACCTTGGTAAAGAGCTGTTGGGAGAAGACTGGAATGGAGTGTGATTCACAGGCTGAGAACGCGTTGATGTAAGCAGTGATGTACTAAACAGTCTTGGTGATCGTGGTTTTAGCCTTCAACATGAATTAATACAGCTGATCTTGACCAACAATGCTCATAGGCTGTGTGTCACGCACTGTTAAAGAATGAGGAATACAAAATCCTACTAGTCAAAAGACCACACATCTTATGCTGTTTAGTCATCTTCAAGGCATATCAGTGTCTGGACTGAAGATCCCAGATACATGGTAAAATCAAAGCTGGGGCTAAGAAACGTTGTCAAGTCAATAGCGGAATCTGACAGCAGTTAAAGCTATGGTACAAGAAATAAGAATGTGCCAGCACCCTTCAGTCTGCTTGTTTCAACATTTTCACAGCTGTAACACTTCAGAAACATTTGTTTTTCATCTCTGGAGCTTGCGTTGCAGCTTATGAGGTGCACATCAGGGAAGAAGGTTTAAACAGTATAAATATTTAAATCTAAGAGGTGGTACATTGAAATGGAGCTCGGAAACTCACCATGTAAGCACATTTCCTGCTAATTCAGGACATGGCTGTCTATTTATTTGCTCAGCAACAAGGAGGAGGATTATGAAAGAAGATTTTGGCAAGAGTGTGCATTCTCCACTCTGGTAGAGCGTAGTGTGGAGCAGATGGCTTTTTATTCTCTGCCAGGGCACCATTAAACATTTCGTACAGGCAGATGAAATAGAGGGACAGAATCTGAAAACCATACTCATGATTAACAGCAAAAACATCTGCACTGGTATGGTGTGCTTCACAGGATCAGATTTCATAATAGGAGAACCTGCCCAAGGTGAATCTCAGGAAGTAACACCAAGTGTGGCAAGGATTTGTGTCACTGCTGTCAAAGCATCTCCAGAGAGTAATGCTGACGCCGTATTCCAGATGTACCATTTCCTTTTGCAAAGCAGCCCTGATCACATCCAAATCTACTCAGAACTAGGCTGTATTACTGCAACAGCTTTAGTCAACAGTCTAATAAACCAAAGAATGAAATGGTAAAGAAATATTACCATTTCAACAGGCAATAAAACTTAGGATACAAATGATATAATAACGTGCCTCATGATCGAGAAATGGAAAAATCTGCTGTAGCTATATAACCCCTGTGAAAACAGAATATATACTTAACGGTTGGCAGAGGCAATCTTGCTTTTTACATTCCACTGGTCACATTTAAATTGAGCTTTATTAAGACCACCATGGAAACATCACAATTTGGGCAACCACATATACTGACCTGAAAACCAAAATGGCCTATTTAAAGCTTTAGCTAGTCTGCATAGAAAAAGGGACGCAGGCACAGCAGGTAAAAGGGATATGGAAAAATAGCTGACTTTCAGCCATTAAAGGGGTAACCTGCTGGAAAACATTATTATAATATTTTAACTCAACTGGTTCCAGAAAAGTAAAAGGATTTGTAAAGGACTTCTATTTAAAAATCTTAATCCTTCCAGTACTGGAATGCTCCATAGCTGCTGTATGCTCCACAGAAGTTATTTTCTTTTTGAATTTCTTTTCTGTATGATCACAGTGCTCTCTGCTGACACCTCTGTCCATGTCAGGAACTGTCTGGAGTAGGAGCAAATCCCCATAGCAAATCGATCCTGCTCTGGACAGTTCCTGACATGGACAGAGGTGTCAGCAGCACTGTGGTCAGACTGAAAAGAATTCTAAAAGAAACCAACTTCCTCTGGAGCATACAGCAGCTGATAAGTATTGGAAGGATTAATATTTTTAAATAGAAGTAATTTACAAATCTGTTTAACTTTCTGGCATCAGTTGATTTAAATCAAGACTAGTCTGACTGACACAGCATCTTAAAGCCAAATATCAGCTGAATTTAAAGTTTGATTTTCAAGATGGCGCACAGCGGGCAATTTTTGTAAACATTTTAAAAATAATGCACACACTGAATGATAAATTTGGTCCTATTTAGACGATCTCTCAGACATTTTGCTAATGCTACTTCTTGCAGTATATCTTTAGTACATTTAGCATATTTTATTTCTAAAAACTTTTGAAGTAGTCATGGAAAGATGCTGAAGTAAAGGTTTAGTGCACTATTCATATTGGGGCATTTGCATCATCTTTGTTGCACATTTTTCTTAGTAAATTGGCCTCACTGTTTTAAAGGAGAGTTAGTATGGGGCTGATAAGAAGCACTGTGATGAGGAGTGGAAACATTAGCAGTAGTAATGGCATACCAGCTTTTAAAAGCCAGGGGGCATATAAGTCTGCTTTATGAAGGCTAATGGATCACCAGGTCAAGTTAAAGGGGTACTCCGGTGGAATGTTTTTTTTCTTTTTTTATCAACTGGTGCCAGAAAGTTAAACAGATTTTTAATTACTTCTATTAAAAAATCTTAATCCTTCCAGTACTTATTAGCTGCTGAATACTACAGAGGAAGTTCTGTTCTTTTTGGAATACAGTGTTCTCTGCCTACATCATGACCACAGTGCTCTCTGCTGACATCTCTGTCCATTTTAGGAACTGTCCAGAGCAACATATGTTTTCTATGGGGATTTTCTCCTACTCTGGACAGTTCTTAAAATGGACAGAGGTGTCAGTAGAGAGCACTGTGGTCATGAGGTCAGTGTCTGTGTTCCAAAAAGAAAAGAATTTCCTCTGTATTATTCAGCAGCTAATACATACTGGAAGGATAAAGATTTTTTAATAGAAGTAATTTACAAATCTGTTTAACTTTTTGGCACATGTTCATAAAAAAAAAAAAAAAGTTTTCCACCGGAGTACTCTTTTAAATTGAAGGTTAAAACCACATAGGATGTAAATGCTAAGGATTTTCATCAGCACCAAGTCTTCACATGTATTTGGTGCATATTTTGGTGCATATTTGCTGAAGGATTGCCACACTGGGTTTGAGAGTAGGATGTGTTAAATGGGTTATCCAGGAAAAAACTTTTATATATATATATATATATATATATATATATATATATATATATATATATATATCAACTGGCTCCAGAAAGTTAAACAGATTTGTAAATTACTTCTATTAAAAAATCTAAATCCTTTCAGTACTTATGAGCTTCTGAAGTTAAGGTTGTTCTTTTCTGTCTACGTGCTCTCTGATGACATGTGTCTCGGGAACTGCCCAGTTTAGAAGCAAATTCCCATAGCAAACCTCTTCAAAACTGGGCGGTTCCCAAGACGTGTCATCAGAGAGCACTTTGACAGAAAAAACAACCTTAACGTCAGAAGCTCATAAGTAATGAAAGGATTAAGATTTTTTAACCCCTTAACCCCTTAAGGACTCAGCCCATTTTGGCCTTAAGGACTCAGACAATTTAATTTTTACGTTTTCATTTTTTCCTCCTCGCCTTCTAAAAATCATAACTTTTATATTTTCATCCACAGACTAGTATGAGGGCTTGTTTTTTGCGCGACCAGTTGTCCTTTGTAATGACATAACTCATTATATCATAAAATGTATGGCGCAACCAAAAAACACTATTTTTGTGGGGAAATTAAAATGAAAAACGCAATTTTGCTAGTTTTGGAAGGTTTCGTTTTCACGCCGTACAATTTATGGTAAAAATGATGTGTGTTCTTTTTTCTGAGGGTCAATACGATTAAAATGATACTCATTATTACATACTGTTATATTATTGTTGCGCTTAAAAAAAATCCCAAACTTTTTAACCAAATTAGTACGTTTATAATCCCTTTATTTTGATGACCTCTAACTTTATTTTTCCGTATAAGCGGCGGTATGGGGGCTCATTTTTTGCGCCATTATCTGTACTTTTTTTTTATACCACATTTGCATATAAAAAACTTTTAATACATTTTTTATAATTTTTTTTTAAATAAAATGTATTAAAAAGTAGGAATTTTGGACTATTAAAAAGTAGGAATTTTTTTTTTTCGTTCACGCCGTCACCGTACGGGATCATTAACATTTTATTTTAATAGTTCAGACATTTACGCACGCGGCGATACCAAATATGTCTATAAAAAATTTTTTTTACGAGGGTATTTTTTTTTTACACTTGAATAGTCCCCATAGGGGACTATTCATAGCAATACCATGATTGCTAATACTGATCTGTTCTATGTATAGGACATAGAACAGATCAGTGTTATCGGCTATCTTCTGCTCTGGTCTGCTCGATCACAGACCAGAGCAGGAGACGCCGGGAGCCGGACGGAGGAAGGAGAGGAGACCTCCGTGCGGCGTTATGAATGATCGGATCCCCGCAGCAGCGCTGCGGGCGATCCGATCAGTCATTCAAATCGCGCACTGCCGCAGATGCCGGGATCTGTATTGATCCCGGCACCTGAGGGGTTAATGGCGGACGCCCGCGAGATCACGGGAGTCGGCCATTGCCGGCGGGTCCCTGGCTGCGATCAGCAGCCGGGATCAGCCGCGCATGACACGGGCATCGCTCCGATGCCCGCGGTTATGCACAGGACGTAAATGTACGTCCTGGTGCGTTAAGTACCACCTCACCAGGATGTACATTTACGTCCTGCGTCCTTAAGGGGTTAAGGACGCAGCCCTTTTTCGCAATTCTGACCACCGTCGCTTTATGAATTAATAACGCGAAAACGCTTTTACCGAATATTCAGAGATTTTTTTTTTGTGACATATTCTACTTTATGTTGGTGGTAAATTTTCGGCGTTACTTGCATCCTTTTTTTGTGAAAAATCCCCAAATTTCATGACATTTTTGAAAATTTAGCATTTTTCTAACTTTGAAGCTCTCTGCTTGTAAGGAAAATGGATATTCCCAATAAATTTTATTTTTATTCACAAATACAATATGTCCACTTTATGTTGGCATCATAAAATGGACATATTTTTGCTTTTTTGAAAAAATTTGAGGGCTTCAAAGTAGAGCAGCAATTTTCAAATATTTCATGAAAATTGCTAAATCTGAAGGGGCAGATGTTACAGAACTACAACTCCCAGCATGCCTGGGCAGTCCAGGCATGCTGAGAGTTGTAGTTTGGCAACATCTGGAGGGCTACCGTTTGGGCACCCCTGTAACAGTGGTCTCCAAACTGTGACCCTCCAGATGTTGCAAAACTACAACTCCCAGCATGCCCCCCCACCGTAGTTTCCCTACCTGAGCCAGGATCCAGCAGTCCCCAGCGAAGATCAGGGGGGTCGCCAGGCATCTTCTCCTCCAGGTACCGGCTTCCATCTTCTGTCCATGTTCCCCTCGACATCCAGTGGTTGGCAGAACCGGGGTTGCCATGGCAACCCACTGTCCTGCTCTGCCATTGGTCAGAATCAGTTCTGACCAATGGCAGGGGATAGGAGGAGATTGCAGCACTGCGACTTCACTCCTATCCCTCAGGATGATCAGGGCTGTCCCTGACCGCTCCGATCATCGCTATTTTCTGGGTGATCGGGTCACCAGAGACCCGATCAACCCGGAATAGCAGAAAATCACATGGGGGGGGGTTGGGGGTCTCAGGACCCCCCTGGGCGATGTGTCGGGATGCCTGCTGAAAGATTTCAGCAGGCATTCCGGTCCGGTCCACAACCGGCAAGTGGTGGGGACCGGAATTCCCACAGGCGTATGCACGTCCTTAAGGACTCGGGATGCAGGGCGTATGCATACACCCAGCGTCCTGAACAGGTTAGTAATTTACAAATCTGTTTAACTTTCTGTAGCCAGTTGATATATAAAAAAGTTTTTTCCTGAATAACCCCTTTAATGCATTACAGAAAAGTAAACAATAACAAGGCTGTAGTTTTGTTGTGGATCCATACTGTTTCTTCAACAAATTCAGATTTGACATAAGCAATTTGACATAATTTTAATTAAATAAATTTACATACTGTGGATTAAAATTCACACTATGTGACGTGTGTGGATGAAATTATTTTAAATCAAATCTACATTGCTGTTAGTATAAATGCATTTAGCAAGTGGAAAATCTGCAATACATATACCGTGTGTATGCCTCAGAATTAATAATATTGAACATGCAGGTCATGATAATACATGGGGAATCCGTCATCATATTCATGCTACCTAAACCACAAGTCACCAGGGTGGTCCCTGGAAGCTTCACCCCACCAGCTTTGCTTGATAGATCTCGCCCTATACACAAACAGGTATCTATCAAACAAGGCAGCTTGAGCAGGTAGAAGGCACTGGGGACCTCCTTTAAAACTCAAGGTTTAGGCAGCATGAATGTGATGACCGGTTAATGACATCTAGCCTTTGAAATTGATTAGATCACTGAGGGTCCATGTCCTGGTACCAGCATCATTCAACTGTTTGTGAGAGCTGCAGCCTCTGCAGCAGCTGCATGTTTGCACCTTTAAAAAATCCCATATATTTCTTATTGTTAAAGTTTCCTTCCACAAAACACAATTGTACATGAAGAGTAAAATACCTGTCAATACATGTCAAAAATGACAAACAATTCAAATCAAAGCAAAAAATACAAGTGTAACATCACAGACTGCAATATGAAAGAAAATGAAAAGAAGAAAATGTAAAAAAAAGAAAAGAAAAACACACCACAACAATAAATATACATAATACACTAAGATGCAGAACCCAGGTTCCAAGTGGAATAATAAAACAAATCCTGTGAACTCGCGAGACAGCATTGACATAAACCAGTTTTATCTGGCTGTAGGTTTTGAACATTGAGAGTTGTGCATTTAAGAGGTAAAGGGAAAAAAAGCTCTCCGTAAAAAGGTCCAATTATCAGGGATAACTATTTGCTTAGCAGAAAAATGCACCAAATCCTGGTCTAGCTGGCTTTATGACTAAGCTCTGTTGTGACACTAAATAAGAATACATATTAAACAGTCATGCCTAGATTTTCCTAGTCCAAGATATGATTAATGCAGCCTATCAGGAGCCAGATGGTGCAGAACCAGCAGCATCAATCAAAATGAAAAGACCACTCAGTGCTATCTATAATGATGTGCTCACAGATGGAAATTCGGTTCATACAGCCTAGCCCATAATGCGGAGACACAGGCACGTAAACATAGCTTGCACCTCCCAGAGGACCTAGATCCAGTGCACAGCACTCGCTTTGTTAAGCAAAAAAAAAAAAAAAAACGCACTTTTTTTTATTCAGAAAGAAAAATTACTAAATCTACATAAGATTAACAAGAATCACTGAAAGAAAAGTTACAAAGGACAAAATGTGCATGAAAATTGTTATTAGCTTTTGTAACAAGCAGCAGTTTAGATGTAACGTGAGTAAGCACATCCACAATCCAGTGTAGTTCAAAGTGTTCTTTCTGCACAAGCCCTGAAGTTATGTGTACAGCCTGGTGTATATGGATTCATATATTCACACACTACTTTTATTTAAACATACTGTATAGCTTTGTGAACTACTTACTAAAGAGAAAAAAAGCACTGGATACTTAACAATACATATCCAAGAGAGAATAGAGACGGCACAGCTTACTTCAGGTGCTCAGTAATCACGAATAAGGAGCGGTAAGTAGCAACTTAGTAGTCTTTCGACACAATAGTATTTGAGTCAACTGTGGTGCTAGGACGTAGACCAAACAGCCATTCAGATAACAGAAGGTATACAAGGTACAAGAAACCGGTAGTTTTCGCGCAGACTAGCACTTCTTCCAGCCAGAAGAAGCGCTAGTCTGCTCGTAAACTACCGGTTGTTCACCTCTGAGCGCACACATCTCTGCAGCCTGGATCCCCGATTTTCCCATTGAGGAGCATCGAGTTGCGTACCAAATGGTGAGTGCAGGATATTTCTTGTACCTTGTATACTTAACAATAGCCCAATCTCTCTCTTTACAAATATATTGTATATCTATATCTCATGGACTTTAAAGGACAAGTATAATGGAAAAAAAAAACGTATCCAATCTCCTGTTTAGAGCCCCAGCTCTCCTTCACAGCGGCGCGTCATGACCCCAGCGGCGCCCCCACCCCCCCCAAGCGAGGGCCGACACGCTCCCTCCATCTATCTCTATTGGAGAGCTGTTCGGCAATCGTCGGCTCTCCCATAGAACTATATAGAGGGGGCATGAGCCGGGGCTCTAATCAGCTCCTTCATCGGCTGTTCACTGAAACCTACAGTGGGGATCAAAAGTTTGGGCACCCAGGTAAAAATTTGTATTAATGTGTATAAAGAAGCCAAGGAAAGATGGAAAAAATCTCCAAAAGGCATCAAATTACAGATTAGACATTCTTATAATATGTCAACAAAAGTTAGATTTTATTTCCATCATTTACCCTTGGCATTTAAAACCTTTGAGATTGACATCACCTGGTCTTCCCAGATGATTGAGAACAATCCATGACACTGGCAGGTCTCAGCTTTGCAAAGGGGGCAGTGCATGCTATAAATTCTGCAGGGTGCACAAACTTTTGCAGACGCCATTTTTTTGTTTTCTGTTATTTTGAAAGTGTAAATGATGGAAATAAAATCTAACTTTTGTTGACATATTTAGAGATGAGCGAACTTACAGTAAATTCGATTCGTCACGAACTTCTTGGCTCGGCAGTTGATGACTTATCCTGCGTAAATTAGTTCAGCCTTCAGGTGCTCCGGTGGGCTGGAAAAGGTGGATACAGTCCTAGGAAAGAGTCTCCTAGGACTGTATCCACCTTTTCCAGCCCATGGGAGCACCTGAAAGCTGAACTAATTTATGCAGGAAAAGGCATCAACTGCCGAGCCGAGACGTTCGTGACGAATCGAATTTACTGTAAATTCGCTCATCTCTAGACACATTATAAGAATGTCTAATCTGTAATTTGATGCCTTTTTTAGATTTTTACATCTTTCCTTGGTTTCTTTATGCACATTAATACAAATGTTTACCTGGGGTGCCCAAACTTTTGATCCCCACTGTAATACACAGGGCAATATTGGTCTGTTTGGCTAATAATCACTCTATGTAATATTGAACACCCAGGGGACATTCAGAATTGTCGGATAAGAATTATTAAACCTTCTTTTCTCAGTAATGCAACATAGGTATTTTTTTTTTATTGTTTTATACAGCAGCAGTTTAGAGAGCCTACATTTCTTTCACAACAGACTTAAGAAAGGAAGAAAAAAAAGAGGAAGAAGAAAAACATAAGACAGTAAGAAAAAGAGGAGAAGGGCAAGCAAATCTCACATGTGAAGAGGGAGGCAACTAATCAGGAGCAGCTTGACATTTTAGTAACAGCCATGGAAGACATTAGTCTGGGAAGGCTCCATAGGATGTGGTCTGCTCTATTTAGGATCAATACGGGAAACGTGAAGTGAAATTATTGCCATGATTTTATTGCTTTATTGGCAGTCGCTCCAGCAGGAGAAGTATATATGAGAGATCAAAGCACTTACATGCCATAAAGAGCATGGCCACTGCGGGTGTAAAACTTAGTAACAATTTATGTGTCAACGCTTGAAGAGGAAATAAAGTGTTGTTTAAGTGACTCACTTAGGATCATTAAGCCCTCTTGCTAAGCAATGCACTGCAGGATGTACCAATACCAGGTGAAACTAAAAAAATTTAAAAAAAGGACAAGAAAAAAAAAACTTGTATTGTTCAGTGTATAAGAATTGGAATGAAACAGAAAATACTTTATTATATTAGGAATTGCATTATAAGCAGGGCATTGACAGGGAAACCCACCCTGCGGGCATATAAACAGAATACAGGAGATGCAGCCTATGTATTCTGAAAGAAGGAAGCATGGGTTGCCATAGTCTGCATTCAGGCATTTCTGCCCCTCCACCACATCAAGAGAAACCAGGATGTTGTAAAATCATGCTCGAATTCTCCTGGTGACACCTGCACGGAAGCTGTAGCCAAATGTGTGCATTTATTTATTATCAATGTTACGTTGGGTTACAAAAACTAAGGCTAAGTTCACATAGCGATTACATCCATCCCGTTCAGGCCCAGTTTGGCTTTTTTTTTTCTTGAGCAAAACAGAACCTGACACTACCTGGTCCAGACAGACCCCATTTACTTAAATGGGATCCGTCGGGGATATGGTAGTAGAAAAAAAATTGTGCATGCACTATTTTTTTTCTCCGATAAACTCCCATCATTTTGATGAAACTGCCAACAGAAATCCATATAGCGGAGCCAGAAGGCAATGTGCAAGGGCCTAAGAGGAAAACCCTTGATTAAAATAGATTTTTACATAATACTCAAAGGAATATTTCAGGATTTCTTTTTCAGGCAGCCTTTGAGACCATGATGCCAAGTTA